>NW_003519577.1:0-49910 GCF_000190715.1 Dictyostelium purpureum | reverse complement strand
TAGATTTAATTGTATATAAAATAAGATTATATTATATCCATTGATATATCCTCCATTAAAACTAACTCTATTTATTTTAATGGTTATGAAAATCACTCTATTAACTACCTACACTTTTTTTTTTTTTTAATTTTTTTATTTTCTCTTATCTAATAAAACATTAAATTTTGAACTATAATACTTATATTATCAAAAAAATAATAAATTTAAACACACACATTACTCCATGCAAAAACACTATAAATAATAAAAATAATAATATTGAAAATAACAATATTAACAAAACTAATAAAAAAAAAACTTTTAAAAACGAATAATTATTTTTTTATTTATTTTTTTTTACAACCTTTTTTGTTTTTTCCAATATAAATAAAACCAATAAATATTATTTTATTTATTTATTTAATAATAACAATAATTTTATATAACACAATATTTAAATAATTTATTTAAAATTTTATTTATTTATATAATATTTATTATCTTTCAAATAAACCAGAAAAAATTAGATCATAATAAATAAAGTACGCCTCATACAAATTAATTGTATAAATACTATATCGATTATGAAAATAAAATGATTAAACGATATAATTATTAATAAAATATTTATAATAATAAATAATTTTATAAATAAATATCTTTAAAAAATATAAAACTTTTTTTTCAAAAAAAAAAAATTAAAAATAAAAAAAGTTTTATATTTTCTTTCAAAATTTGCATTTTTTTTTAAAATTATAAATATATTTTTCGTTTTTGGATATTTTTATTCAAACTATTATGTTACCATGATATCAAAAACACATTAAAAAAAAAAGTCATTGATAATAGTGCATAGCTCCATTGTTAGCAATCTAATTTTTTTTTTCAAAAAAATAATTTTTATTTTTTTTAACATTATCACCAAAAAAGTTTATTAGTGCTATAAATAAAAAACAATAATAGATATAGATATATAAAAATAGTTTAGTTATAGTGTGTGTGTTGTGTTTTTATTAATAATAATAATAATAAAAATAGTTTGTGTGTGTGTGTGTTTAATTGTGGGTGTTTTGAAAAATAATTAATTGAATATGTTTAATAACCACGCTTCTATATTTATATATACACATTTATAATTATATTAATTATTAATATTAATACTTTTATTGTCAACAAAATAGCATTTTTCATATAACATATATATAATCAACAGCAGAAGTAGTATCCAAAAAACAAAGCAACTAATTAAAACTAACAATCATTCATATAAACAAAAAAATTGTAATTATTAATCATTTTAAATTGTGTGTGTGTTATATAACACATGTGTCACATTTGAATTTTTATTGTATATTATTTTTGTTTTTTCATTTTCATTTTTTTTTTTGTTTTTTGTTTTTTTGTTTCTATTTAAAATGGATGATCAAACGGTGCTTTGATAATTTATTTACTATATCATCCTCAATCCCGCCACCCAATACTCAACTCACCCACTTTTTTTTTTAAAAGATAATTTATTATAAATATTATTTACTACAATGTGTTTTAAAATACAATAAATATATTTTTGGATCTTAAAGAATAAGGCACTTTAATAAATAGGATAGTACAATAGTAAAAATAATAACAATTTTAATTTCAATTAAAAAAATAAAAAATAAAAAATATAAACAACAAACTTTATCTTTAATTATATTTGCATCTTTAATATGAGTAAATAATAAAGATTAAAATTAATTATATACAATATATTTTATTTTTACTCTATATAAAACTATTACTCTCATTTACTCATTTTCCAAAATAATATAAAAAAAAAATAGTAATAGCAATAGTAAATATATTTTATGTGCAACTGTAACAATAACTAAACTATTACCCCTATCATAACCATTTATATCACTGCCAATTATTTTAACCAAAAAAAAATATACCAATATTAATAATAAATACAACTACAATAAAAAGATAAACCACAGTTTTAATAATAAAAAAATTTAAACGTGTAATTTCTTTTTTTTTCTTTCTTTTCTTTTTTTTTTTTATTTTTTTTTAATATTATTTATTTATTTTTTAAAATATAAAAAGCTTTTATTAATTTTAAATTACTTTTAATTAAAAAAAAAAAACATATTTATTAAAAATTGATTTTTAAATTAAAAAAAAAAAAAATAGTAAAAATAATAATATATCAACCACTTTATATAAAAACAAATATATAAATAACAATTAATATCATATGGAAAGGTTATCATCATATTTTGAAAACTTTTCAGAAACATCAAAGAGAAAAAAAGATTATCACAAAGTTAGACACGAATTGCAAACTGATGAAAACTATTTAAGCGATCCAGTACCATCAACAGAAACAGATGATCATTCTTTAAAAAATGCTGATATGATTCAATTGGAGGAACAGACACCAAATGGAGATTTGGCCTCAGACGGTGGAGCAAAAAACTTTAAAAAGTGTTTAAATGTAACCGATTTATTAGCATTTGGTGTCGGTAGTATTATTGGTTCTGGTATTTTCGTTACTACAGGTGTTGCTGCAAGAGATATTGCTGGACCAGGTGTTTTTCTCTCTTTTATTATTTCTGGTTTTTGTTGTTGTCTTTCTGGTTTATGTTATGCCGAATTTGCCTCTAAAATCCCATGCTCGGGTTCTGCCTATTCCTACTCATATATTCTTATTGGTGAATTAGTTGCATGGATTGTTGGTTGGGATCTTACCTTGGAATATATGATTGCTAGTGCTACAGTCGGTAGAGGTTGGTCCGGTTATTTAAAATCAATCATTATATCAGGTGGTGGCTATTTACCAAAACCTTTGGATCCAATAGATTTAGGTGGTGGTTTTTCCGTTGATATAATTGCTTTCATGAGTATTATTATATTGTCATTGGTCATTGCTTTTGGTATGAAGGAAAGTGCTAGATTTAATAAAATCTTTGTCGTTATCAAAATCGCAATTATCATATTTATTATCATTCTCGGTGGAATGCATACAGACTCTAAAAATTGGTCCAACTTTGCCCCATATGGTGAAAAGGGTATATTTGGTGCTGCCGCTATAACCTTCTTTGCCTATTTGGGCTTTGATGGTGTTTGTAATGTAGCTGAAGAAGTCCCAAATCCACAAAGAGATTTACCAATTGGTATTTTAGGTTCATTAGGTATCTCAACTGTATTATATGTTGCAGTTTGTGTGGTTTTAACTCTAATGGTTCCATATCAATTACTGTAAGTATTTCTTTTTTTTAATTTTCATTTGGTACCTTCTCAGACACCAACTAAATTTTTAAAAAAACTAATTTTTTTTTTTTTTATTTTAAATTTTCTCTATAGTGATCCAGAAGCACCACTTTCAGTAGCATTTAACAATATTGGATTAAATTGGGCATCTATTATCGTTGCTATTGGTGCATTTGCAGGTTTAACTACTGCTCAATTAGGTGGTTTAATCAGTCAACCAAGATTATACTATTCATTAAGTAAAGATGGTTTATTACCAAAATGGTTTGGTGTTATTCATCCAAGATTCAAAACACCATTTAATGCAACTGTATTTTCTGGACTCTGTTGTGCCACCATTTCACTATTTGTAAAGATTGATATTTTAGCTAATATGGTCTCAATTGGTACACTATTATCCTTTACCCTTGTTTCAACCTGTCTTTTAGTTTTAAGATACCCATCACCACGTTTTAAACACGACTCACAAGGTAATTATTACTTTATATCTCTTTATTATTTTATTCTATTAAATTTATTTTTATTTTTTTATTTTCTAATTACTAATTTTTTTATATAAAGCCTCATTCCCAGTTAATAAATTACCACTTTTCTTACAAAAGCCATTAACTCTTGTACCATTTATTATTGTCTGTGCTATGATAACATCTCTTGCCTATATCCATAGTTTACACTATAGCATCATTATCATATTTGGTTTCTTTGGTCTTCTCTTCTCTGCTATTCCATTCTTTTATAAGCAAACTGATAGTCCAATTATATCAGCATCAAAGAAAGCATTTGTTTGTCCACTCGTTCCATTCATTCCACTCCTTTCAATTTGGGCAAATTCTTATTTAATGGTTTCTCTTAGTTGGGGAACCTGGGTACGTTTAATCATTTGGTTATTTATTGGCTTTTGTATATATTTCTTCTATGGCCGTAAAAATAGCAGATTAGGTAAAGAAATGGAAATTGAAAGAATGAGTAGTGATAGCAGTGATTCAGCCGAAACCATTACCAGTGGCAATGACATTACAACCACCGGTGGTGAAAATAGTGACGATATCGGATCATCAGGTATTTCAAACTGCATTACTACTTCAAATGTAGGTATTGTTTCAAATCCATTAAATGACTCTTGTGAAAATATAAAAAAAAGTGAAAAACAACCACTTTCACCCTCAATTGCCGGTTTGTCCAACAAAACCCCAAAGAGTAAAGGATCAACACCCCTATCCTCTTTATCACCAGCAATCCAAGGTATCTCAAATAAAATATCAACTCCAAAAAGTAAAAGCTCAACACCTAAAGTTAAATCAACTTCATCTGGTACTTATGATCAATTAAATGATGATGATTTAAATAATAATTTTTCATTAAATGGTCATAATAATAATGATGATAATGATAATGATAATGATAATAATGACAATAATAATGACAATAATAGCGATAATGTAGATGATAATATGGATAATATAGATTTAAATGATAATATAATAGATGAACCTCATAATAATAATAATAATAATAATAATAATAATAATAATAATAATAATAATAATAATAATAATAGTGTTATATAAATAATTTTACGAATATTTTAATAAATACCGAGCATATTACTAAAATACAAATATAATAATTAAAAATAAAAATATTTAAAAAGAAAAAAAAAAAAAAAAAACCTTTTTTTTTAAATAATAGAAAACAAAATATTTTTTTTTTATTTTTTTTTAAATTTTATTTTATTTATCTTTTATTTTTTTATTGGGAATATTTATATTTTAACATATGACCTGATAGTTTTTTTTTTGATGAAATAAAAATAGAATTTTTTTAAATATACTTTTAAAATACTATTATTATTTTTATTTTTTTATTTAACTATTAAATTAATTTTTTAATTTTTTATTTAATTAAATATTTTTTTATTTTTTTTCCTTTTTTTAATTTTTTGTTTATTCCTTTTTTTTTTTGGACACCCCCCCCTTTTGGGTTAAAAAAAAAAAATTAAATTTTGCCATTTTCCCCCCCGGAATTCGGGGCTCCCCCCCAGGAAACCCCCCCCAATTCCAATTTTTAAAAAAATTGTAAAAAAAAAAAAATTTTTTTTTTTTTTTTTTTTTTTTTTTTTTTTTTTTTTTTTTGGTTGTTGCTTTTTTTTTTTTTTTTTTTTTTTAATTTAAAATTTAAAAATAATTTTAAATTTAATAAAAAAAATTAAAGTTTTATTATTTCATATCTATTTATATAAATGAAATACTGTATAATATCTCTTTTAATAAATAGTAGTTAGAAAAATAATATTATAATTAACTTAAAGATTTTTTTAATATTTTATTTTGATAAATAATTATATCAATTTTTTTAAAAAAAAACATAGTAGCAAAACTAATATAACAACTAAAAAAAAGGTACAACAAAAAGTAAATATAAATATATTAGGTAATATAAAAATAAGGTACAACAAAAAGTAAATATAAATATATTAGGTAATATAAAAATAAAAATAAAAATAAAAATAAAAATAAAAATAAAAATAAAAATAAAAATAAAAATAAAAATAAAAAAAAAAAAGAAATATAAATATAATTATAAATAAAAATATAATTATAATATAACAAAAATACACATTCCCAAATCTCATCCTTATCAAAAACACCCACCCAAAAAAAAAAAAAAAAAACCAACCACGCACACATAGACAAATTTAATATAAATTTTTTTTAAAATAAAACTAAAAATATATTTGGAAACTTAACATCAAAACATCATCAATCAAAATCAATAAGTAGTATTTATTTTTAAATATAATCTTTCTTTCATCATCACTATCATCACCAACACCAATTTGTTAACAAAATTTTTTTTTTTAAAATTTTAATTAAACAATCCAACCTTTCCTTTTTTTTTTTTAATTGTTGTGATGTTTTTGTATATGTATTCTTGTTTTAGTTATTTCTTCATGTCTGTTTGTTTGGTTGTTGTAATTTTAGTGAGTATGGTAAAAAAAAAATAATATGGTAATAAGGAAATAAAGATAATAAAAATAATAATAATAATAATAACTTATTGATCAAATAACACTAATATTAAAAAATTTCGAGTGTATTTATTAAAAAAATAAAAATTAAATAGAAAAAAAAAAAAAAAAGTTTTTTATTTTTTTTTTATTTTAATTTTTTTTTATTTTTATTTTTATTTTTATTTTTATTTTTTTTTTATTTTTTGCTTTTTTTTAAATTTATTTTTTTATTTTTCCACACTAACATTTTTTTTCTT
Organism: Dictyostelium purpureum; assembly: GCF_000190715.1. Lineage (NCBI taxonomy): Eukaryota > Evosea > Eumycetozoa > Dictyosteliales > Dictyosteliaceae > Dictyostelium > Dictyostelium purpureum. The sequence goes on along the minus strand of NW_003519577.1, from coordinate 43,406 downwards.
TTATATCAATAAAAATCCTCAGATAAAAAGAATATAATATTTTATTTTTAAACAACATCAAACAGTGTATACTATAGTGTGTATGTTTGTGTTTTAGTATATAAATTATATAATAATATACAGTTAAAACATCCATATATTTTTATGCATAGAGAAATAATTTTAAAAAAATAAAAAAATAAAAATAAAATAAAATTTTTTAAAAAAATAATAGTAATTTTCTAAAAAAATAAAAAAATAAAATTATTATTATTTAAACCGTATTTCCAAATAAAAAAATAAAATAAAAATTAAATAAAATAAATAATAACCTAACAACAAAGCAAATCCTCTCTTTTCTAAATTCCTTTGATTTAGAAAAAAAAAAAAAAAACAGTATAGTTTAAAACAACAATAAAACTAAATAAATAATTATCCTGTTTGTGTGTATTTTTTTATTTTTTATAATAATAATAAATTTAATAATAAAATAATTAATTAATGGTAAAATCAATAGTTTCTTATTTAATTCACCCAATATATTCAATCAGTCCATAAACAGTTAAATATATTAATACATCAAGATAAAGTCAAGTATCAAAACTATTAAAAAACGTATTATAGAAATAAAAGATTTTTATTTTATTTCAATTAGAACTGGCAACCTCAAATTATTTTAATTTTCAAATAAATTTAATATAAAAGAAAAAAAAACAAGGTAGAAGAAATGCAGCCTGTACCAAATGACCCAAATTTATCATTGTTAAGATCACTTTTTTTAGACCCAAACAATCGGTGCTGTGCTGAATGTAATTCACCGGTATGTAAATTAAAATAGTTATAATAGTTTTTTTAAAAAAAAAAAAGAAATACAATATTAATTTTTTATTTTTTTTATTTATCATTTAGAATGTACCATATGTTTGCATTAAATTAGGAGTATTTATTTGCCCAACATGCGCACATTTTTTGAGCACTATAGGATTTAAAGTTAGACCAATTATGGGCAGCTCATTTACAGAGGATGATATATCAAGATTACAATCAATTGGTAATTTAGTCTCAAAACAATTTTGGTTAGCAAGATGGTCACCAATGGAAATTCCAATGCCACCACCAGACGATCCAAAACTTGAAGCATTTTTACGTTTAAAATATATAGAAAAAAGATGGACATCCTCTTTATCAACTTCGGATGGTTTTTCTTCACCCTCTGGTCAAATCCAACAACCACAACAAAACTATAATAATTTAAGTAATGGCCACCATAATAATATAGGTACTAATGGGATTAATTTGGCTCAATCAGATGTTGTCCCAATTGTAAATAAGCAATCACAACAGCAACAGCAACAGCAACAACAACAACAACAGGGCTTTTCACCATTCCAATCACCTCATTCTTCACCAAAACCAGGTAGACACTTAATTGATGATTTTATGGGAAGTTGTAGTAATTCAAGTAATAGTTTTAATAATGGAAATCCACTAAAGTTTAGCGGAGGAATGCCGCCACAACAAAATGGAGTTTATAATCAACAGTTAAATAATAATAGTAATAATAATAATAATAACAATAAAATGCCATTTGACCCATTTTCACCAATAAAGCCATATGAAAATAATAGTGGTAATAATAGTACTAATAACAGTGGCCAACATGATTTCCAAACCACATCTCCATATGGACAACCACTTTCAACATCTGGTAATACTTTAATTGATATTTTAGGTCATCCAGCTAAATCCAAATCACCTTCACCTTCAAATACACCACAGGGTTTATCACCACAGCATCATTCTTCAGATTTTAAAGTTCATTTAATAGATATACCAAATAATGCTAATGGTATTGGTAATTTAACAAGTGGAAATAGCTCAAGCCAACCATTACCTCAACTTCACTCTCCTTCAAATCCATTTTCATCATCAAACCATGAACCTCTAATAAATTTACATGATGATTTACATAATAGCAGTAATGGTAACCACCAAATGACTTCACCAACACCTCAACAAAATTTAAGTAAAAGTAACCCATTTGTAGAAAATAAACACCCAAATCATTTACATCATCACCATCGTCATCACTCTGCAAATATTAGTAATAGTGATTTATCATCCATATCATTTACATCATCACCATCACCCTCACCTTCTTTAGGTTATCAAAATAATCAAAACCAAAATAATATAGTGAATAATTTTTCAAATTTAGGTATAACAGGTTCTACATCAAGCACAAGTAGCAGTTCAAATATAACGATAAATAATAGTAATATAAATAATAATAATAATAATAATAATAATAGTAACAACAATAATAATATAAACAATAATAATATACATAATAATTCTAATAGTTCTAATAATATAAGTACAAGTGGTGGTCAAATGGTATCTCCATCACCATCACCAAATCCATTTTTACCTGTACAAATTTCAAATTCAGCAAATAATACAAATCAAAATAATATAGTTACTCCTATTCCAATCAATCCATTTTTTGATCAACAACATCCAAATAGACAATCGAATCAAGTTCAACATCCACAACAAATGTATATTCAACAACAACAACAACAGCAACAACCACAAACCCCACAAACTCCACAGACTCCACAGACTCCACATCAATATCTATCACCATCTTCTGCACCATTACAACCTGTAATTCACTCACCAATACCATTACAACCACAACATTCTTCTTCACAATTTTTAAATCAACAATTCTATCAACAACCAATCCAGCCACAATCACCAACTCCTCAAGCCCAACAACCAGCTGCTCCACCACCATCATCCACTCCACAACCACTTCACAGTAGCACTGATGAGGACCCAACAGTTTTGGAGGTTTTAAATTTGAAGAAGCTTTATGATATGAGCATGATGGACAAAGAAGAGTTCGAGCACAGAAGGAGACAAATTATTGATAATTTAACTAAAACAACTTCTCCAATTCCACAAGGACCACCTCAACCAGTTTCAGCACCAGCAGTACAACAGCAACCACAACAACAACAACAACCAATTCAAACACCACAACAGCAACCACCACAACCACAATCTGCACCAGTTTCACAAGCTACTCCACAAGCTGCAATGCCAGCTGCAGTCCCAATTCCAGACCCAAGATTAACAGGGACTGAAAGAGTTATTAGACATCGTTTTGATGCCAAATTAGGAAAATGGGTACAAACAGCCACAATTGTAATTACCGAGCCAACTCCATTTGCAGAAGGTGCAATGAGAAAAGCATTTAGAATGAAAGATTTATCTGCAGAAGGTCCTTCATCGCAAATGGTTGCTAAATTATTTAAAGATGCTAATGAAGATAGAATGGTTTATTTTAAAGATGTAGAGATGCAAACTTATGCCAAAGAAATTGCAGAACGTTTCAATCTTAAAGGTCCACCAAAGAAAATTGATTTTGTGCCAGCATTTGTTATGGAGTTAGTCGAACGTCAAGGAAAACCATTCTGTGCAGTAGAGTACTTTATTGAGGGAAAGTATGAAAAGCATAATAATAATTTTGGTTACAAAAACGATTTTGATAGAAATACACCACAAGCATTCAGCCATTTTAGTTATGAAGACTCTGGATGTCAATTAATTGTTGTTGATATTCAAGGTGTTGGTGATGTTTATACTGATCCACAAATTCATTCAGCTGATGGTCAAGGTTTTGGCAAGGGCAATTTAGGCATTGAGGGTATTAAGAGATTCTTTTCAACTCATCAATGTAATCCAATTTGCCATTTCCTTGGTTTATCAGCCGTCAATCCCAAACCTGCAAACGACGAGTCTGGTACAATGCCAAAACCACCTTCATTAGGTCAAGGTGGTTCTTATATTCGTCCTTCTGTTTATCCTCCAAACCTATCACAGTCCTTTTCTTTTAATTTCCCACCATTAAAAGATCAACAAAATAACAATAATATAAATAACAACAATAATAATAATCAAAATAGTAATCAAAATGATCAACAGTCTGGTCATGCTCCACCACAAACTCCACTACCTCCACTTCCACAACAAAAAGAAAAACCAAAAATTGAAGTATTTGGTGATATGCTAAGAAAATTGGTTTCTTAAATAATAATTATAATAATAATCTATACATATTGATTCGATTTGTAGAATATTCAAAATAATATGAATAATAATAGTATTTGCGTTGTAAAATTAATATCAATAATATCATTCTGTAAATAATGGTATTCCAACAAAAAAAAAAAAAAAAAAAAAATTTAAAAAAAAAAAAAAAAAAAAAAAATAATTTCTAATCACATAGAACAGTTTGATGAATACTATCATTAGATTTGATAAGATAATTCAACTCTGTTTCTCTTTTTTTATATTTTTTTTAAATATAAAAAAAAAACTTTAATAAATCAACTACTTTTAAAATATTTTCATTTTTTTTATTTTTTTATTTTTATTTTCAAATTGTATAATTAATTTTTATAACATTTTTCATTTTAATAAAATAAATAGATAAATTAAAAAAAAGATAAAAAAACACATGCAATCTTTTGATATAGAATTTTAAAAAGAAAAAAAATAAATAATAAAAAAAAAATAAAAATCAACCTAAGTTGGGTTTGGTCTATCTCCTATATAGGAGATCTAGAATGTTTATTAACTTATTTAAATTTTCATCTATTGATTTATTATTATAAATACTTTTCTCTTTCTTTAAATAAAAAAACATTTTTGTATAAAAAAGTTATTTTCTTTGTTTTTGATTCTGGGTATTTTCACATACATCACACAATAATGCTATTTGTTTAATATAATCGGAATCTAGGTTATCCTTATTTTGTCTAACCTGATTAATTTTTTCCTTGAGATTATCGTCAATGACGTGGTTATTTCTTGATAAAATGGGAATTTCCCTTTCTTTTTTTTCTCGAGTTTTGTGAGAACATCCAAATCCTTTCAGAATACTGATTTTGGTTTTGTTTTGGTATATCAATCTTCATGATAATCTTCAAAAAAAAAACCATCCTATGAACTTTCAAAAAAGAATTTTCTTCATTGTCATCTCTTATTTTTGGATACAATCCAATATAATTCTCAATTAAATCTGATATACTATCTTCAACTATTGTTTCAAACCTTGAATACTTAAGGAATTAATTTGGTGGATCGAATCTCTTACTTCCTCAAATCTCTTATTTGTCTTGGAGTTCTGTTTTTCTTTAGTTTTAACTCTTGTTTTTATTTCTTTTAAAATATTAAATAATTATTTCTCCATACAATAAAAAACATTTTATCTGTATTAATTTCTTTAATATTATTTGTTTCCATCATAAAATTAATATTTTTAATAAAAAAAACAATTATAAAAAATAAAAACACATTTTTTATTTATATTAAAATTAAATTTTTTTTTATTTTTTTAATTTTTATTTTTTTATCTTTTAAAATTTTTTTTGTTATTAAAATTTTTATTTTTTTATTATCTTTTTTTTTTTTCTTTTTTTTTTTTTCTTTATACTGTCTCTTTATTAAATAAAATATGAGTTGGGAAAACAATAATAATCGCAATGCTTATAGTTATAATATAAATAGTTTTAATGAATATAATAATATGAATAATAACACAAACAATAATATTAATAATATGAATAATAATAACAATAATAATATGAATAACAATAACAATAATGGCCAAAATACATATTATCAACAGCCACAGCAATATCAACAGCAAATACCATCTCCTGTACAAAATAGATACCAACAACAACAGCAACAACAAACAAATAATCAACAAAGACAGGGCACAGCTACTCAACAACCATATCCCAAACAGGTAAATCCTCAAATTGTTTTCAATAGCAATAATAATATTTATAACCAAACCTCTAACCCTATAGCAATTCAACAATCCCCACAACAGTTGAATAATTTTAAACCCCTCTCGCCATCCTCTTCCTCATCAATACAACCCTCTACATCACCCCAATCTTCATTTTATAATAATATGAATAATATGAATAATATGAATAATATGAATAATAATAATAATAATAATAGTAATAATAATAATAATAATAATAATAATAATAATAATAATAATAATAATAATAATAATAATAATAATAATAATAATAATATGAATAATATGAATAATATGAATAATATGAATAATATGAATAATATGAATAATATTAATAATAATATGAATAATAATAATAGTGGTAATAATAATAATACAAATGGTGATAATTTTTCAAATAGTAATAACAATGGTAATGGCTATATCAATTCGCCAAACAATGAGAAGCTATCAAGGTCACCTTTATCAATGAATGCGTCTCCTATTCATTTCAATGACCCACCATTTAAAGTACCTGTACATTTACCTTTATTATCTATTACATCATTAAACTCATCAATAGACAGCAATAAACTAAATAGTAGTGGAGGTAGTTCATTCAACTCCACGCCAACAAAACAACCACACCAACAACAACAGCAAGAATATAGTCCATATAATACTTATTCAAATATATATAACCAAGCGCAAAATTTTTATAGTAATAATAGTCCAAAAAGTACAAATTTTTTTATACCAGAACAAACTAATAATAATTTAAATGTAAATAAATATCAATCAATCCCCAAAAATAATAGCAATCAATATCAACCACAAAACACTCAATATAATCATTTACAGAGTATCACTTCATCACACCAACAACAAAACCCCTCACCATCAAATAGTAGCCAACAAAACTATTCTCCATCCCATCAAAATATACTGCAAAATCAATATCAACATCAAAATATCAAGCAACCATCCCCATTACAACAACAGTCACAACAAAATATGCAACCCAAAAGAGGTTCACACGAATATAATAATGATGAGAAAACTAAAGTTCAAAAAACAAAAATTCCCAGCCCCCAAAAAAATTTTATTAATAATTTTCATATAAAAAATATTAATATTCAAAGTAACCATGTAAATAACAACAGTGTAAATAGTAATAGTATTAATAATAATACAAATAATAATATTAACAATAACAATATTAACAATATTAACAATAATAACAATAATAATAATAATAATAATATTAATAATATCAACATGAATATGGGTAATAATATTGTAAATACTATGAGTAATAATATAGGTATGAGTAGTAATAACAATAATAATAGTAATAATAGCAATATTAATAATAATAATATGAACAACATAAATAATTTAAATGGCAATATAAATCTATTTAATAATTTTCAACAATTAGAACAACATCAACAGCTTTTACAATCTCAGCTAATACAACAAGCACATTTACAAGACTTAAAATTATTAAAGCAAAATAGTATTTATCTTGGCGGTAATGAAATCAAAGATTTAATGAATCAACCAACCGAATTCACTGATATAGAGTATCCAGAAATTAAAGGTAAATTTAGAATTTTAGAAAAAATAGGTCAGGGAACATTTAGCGGCGTTTATAAATCAGTTTGTCTTTATGGACCAAATACAGGATTAATTGTAGCATTAAAACGTGTTGCCCCAACTTCATCACCTGCAAGAATTTTAAATGAAATACACAGTTTGTTAAGAGTTGGTGGATCCCACAATGTCTCAGCGCTATTGGGTGTACTAAGACACAAAGACCAAGTTACATTGGTATTGCCATATTTCGAACATGACTCTTTTAAAGATTACTTTTTCCAAATGACAAATGATAATATTCAAAAATACCTATTGGCTTTGTTTACCTCACTCAAATGGATACATAAAAATAGTATTTGTCACAGAGATGTAAAGCCAACAAACTTTCTATACTCTCAAAAAAGGAACTCGTTTATGTTGATTGATTTTGGTTTAGCTCAAGAAATGCCCGAAAATAATGAGGCTAATAACAATAGCAACAACAATAACATCAAAGATGAAACTACAACGATACAAACAACCAATAATAACAACCCAAAACCCTCAGCGAAACAAACAAATACCAAAAATGATATAAAGTAAGAACCATTACATTTTAAAACAATAGTTATTATTTAAACTAATTTTTATTATTTATTTCTATTTAAAAGACCACAACAAGCCCCAAGAGCAGGCACTAGAGGATTTAGAGCACCAGAAGTTTTATTAAAATTTAATAAGCAAACAACTGCAATCGATATATGGTCAGTGGGTGTCATACTATTATGTATCATTACTGGTAGATATCCATTTTTTATTTCGCCTGATGATATGACAAGCTTAGCAGAAATTGTTTCAATCATTGGCACAAAGAAAATTATTGAAGTAGCTCAACTATTAGATAAAAAAGTTCAAACATCACATCCAATTCCTCCAACCTCTTGGAGAGATTTATCAAAACGATTAAGGAGCGAATCCAGCGAAAATAAAGAGGATGTTCCCTCTGAATTATATGACCTTTTAGAAAAATGTTTAGATCCCAATCCATTTACTAGAATTAGCGCAAGTGATGCTATTAAACACCCTTTTCTTTTAAAAAGTTTTATAAACTAATAATGTAAATAATTAACAAAGAATAACATAGTAAATAATAAAATAATAAATGTAATATCTAAACAAATAAATAAAATAGATAACCGATTGGTTATTTATTTATATTTTTTTTTTATAAAAATTATATTTATTTAAACAGTTAAAATCTTTTTATATTTTAATTTATGTGGGTCATATTTTTTACCGGTACGACGTGTTCTATCTTCATCATATGAAGCATAATTACCTTCGTGAACTACAACATTACCTTCACCTTCGAATGAAACAATATGGGTACAAAGACGATCCAAGAAATAACGATCGTGAGAAATAATGACAGCACAACCTGGGAAATCCTCTAAAGCTGTTTCGAGATTTCTTAAAACATCAACATCTAAATCGTTAGTTGGTTCATCGAGTAATAAGAGGTTACAACCTTTTTTGATCATTTTGGCAATGTGAACACGATTACGTTCACCACCAGAAAGAGAACCAATGAATTTATCTTGCTCTTGACCTCTGAAATTGAATTGACTGATATATTCTCTTACATGAATTTGATGGAGACCCATATTAACGACATCATCACCGTCAGCTACCTCTTCATAAATGGTTTTATCGTCATCTAATGAGCTACGTGATTGAGAAACAAAGCCCATACGAACAGTTTCACCAACTCTAACTGAACCAGTTTCTGGTTTTAATTCACCGGTCATAATTCTAAAGAGTGTAGATTTACCGGTACCGTTAGGACCTACAATACCAACAATTGAACCTGGTTCGATATTTAAATTTAAGTTTTTGAAAAGAGTACGACCGTCAAAACTCATTGAAAGATCTCTTGCCTCGAATACTAATTTACCGAGACGTGGACATGGTGGGATTGAGATTCTACCTGGTTCTCTATACTTTTCTGGTGCACTAGTTACCAAATCATTGTATTTATCGATACGAGTTTTGTTTTTTTTGGTTTGAGCTTTAACACCTGCTTGAAGATATTCTAATTCTTTTTTAATTGCTTTCTTTCTACCCTCTTCTTTTTTATTTTCGACTGCTAAACGAGATTCCTTGTGTTGTAACCATTTTGTATAATTTCCTTTAAATGGTATTAAATCACCACGGTCAATTTCTAAAATCCAATTTGCAACATTATCCAAGAAATAACGATCGTGAGTAACTGCAATAACAGTACCTTTGTATTCTTTAAGGAAACGTTCTAACCAAGCAACACTCTCTGCATCTAAATGATTGGTTGGTTCATCTAATAAAATGATATCTGGATTTGAAAGTAATAAACGAGCTAAAGCAACTCTACGACGCTCACCACCTGATAATGTTTCGACACTGCTTTCACCTGGTGGGCAATTCAATGCATCAATTGCAATTGCAATCTTTCTCTTTAGATCCCAAAGTTTTTCTTCTTCAATAATATCTGCCAACTCTTCTTGTCTTGCTTCTAATTGCTTTCTCTCTTGTTTTGTTAATTCTTCATCCTCATCTTCTAAACGCTCTGTAATCTCTTCGTGTTCATCTAAAATTTCTTTCTTTTCATAAACACCATCAAAAATATTTTCTTCTACATTTTTTTCTGGATCCAACTCTGGTTCTTGGTGAAGATAACCCACTGATATATCTTTTGAAAGTAGCACTTCGCCGTCAATCTCTGTATCTTCTTGTGCAATGATCTTCATAAATGTTGATTTACCAGAACCATTACCACCTAACAAACCAATTTTGGCGCCATACATAAATGAAAGTGAAGTTGGTTTTAAAATATCTCTTCCTGTGTCTTCGAATACTTTTCTAACATTAACCAATGATAAAATAATTTTTTCGGTTTCATTTTTATTATTGTTATTATTATTGGCTTTATTGTTTTTATTGTTTTTACTTGAGTAATTGTTTTTAAAGTTCTTTTCTAAAAACTCTTGGCAAAATAATTTATTTTTATTTAAACTATTATCATTACTATTTTGTAAAACAATTTTATTATTTGAAGTGATACATCTTGTATTTATAATATTGCTACCATTATTCTTTGATATATTATACAAAGATAATGGTTTTCTTAATTTTGTAAATGATGACAACATAATAACAAGATATTATTTATTGCATTCAATTAAAAAAATATAAAATGGTTTATAAAAAAAAATTTTAAGAAAATAAAAAATTTAAAAAATAGTTTTTAGTTTTTTAAAAAAATAAATTAATTTAAAAAAAAAAATAAACGAAAAAAAACAAAAAAAAACGAAATGAATAAGGTTAATAATTATGAATAATAAAAATAAATAAATTTATAAAAATGTTATAATATAATGTGGATATATTATATATTTATTAAATTTAATAATTTGAATATTTCGGAATATTATTTTTTATTTAAAATATTTAAATAAAAAATATGGGTGGGGTTGTTTAGATTAATGGTTTTTCATCATGATCATCATCTAAGCTTGCTTCATCGTCGAATAAATTTTGTTGTTTAGCATTTCTATGGGATGAAACATTTGAATAAATTTTAGAATCTTCAACAGACTCTAATTCTAAATCGTGGGAGGATGCTACCAATTTCTCGAAAATCTCGATGGCTTCAGTTGCTAATGGTGGCATTTTCTTTCTAAACCAAACTTTAAAGTATTTATCATCGATTGATTGATATATTTGAGATCTTTCTTTATTTTTGGTTACTTTGTTTAATGGTTTTGAAATATTATCTAATGACTGATCACTTGATGATGTTTTAATACCCAATACTTTTAATAATGGATAAGTTCCAATACCAAATACAAAGATTGTAAATATTACTACTAATAATGTGTTGGTACGAATTAATTGTGTTTGTGGAGATACATAATCAATTGATAATGCAAATGCGAATGCACCTCTTAAACCTGCAAACCAAATTGCAATTTGAATAGTCCAAGGAATCTTATTCTTGATGAATCTATTTAAAATGAGACACATTGGGAAGATTGCTAATGCTCTTGAAACTACTGTAAAGAACTAAATAGTATTAAAAAGTTAGTATGGTTATTTATTTTTTTTATAAATGAAAAATAAACTTACTAAACTCCAGCTAAATAATCCAATATCAAAAGTAAATTCGTGGAAACTTAATGACATTCCCATATAAATGAAAACTGCAGTTTCACAAATAAATGCTGCGGTTCTAAACAATTGTCTTGAGGTTAACTTTGTATATGGTGATAAACTATATGCACCATATTGATTAAAAGTAATACCGAAAAAGAATACTGCCAAAACACCTGAAATATCCAATGCATTTGCTAAAACATATGACATATATGAAAACATAACCATAAAGATAGTTTCTAAAGCTGGGAATTTACCAATATTAACCCATTTTAATATCTATAACAAGAATATTGAATTAATTTTAATAATATTGAGTATATTAATAATTATTACTTTGTATACTTACTAATGATAATAAAACTGCCATAACAACACCTAAAACAACACTACCCAAACCAACTACTAAAAACATAGCACAGGATATAATAATATCATGGGTGCTGGTTTGCTCAACGACTCTATATAAAAAGATTGAAGCGGCATCATTTAGAATACTTTCACCTAAAACCAACATGTATAATAATGGATCTACATTAAGAGCTTGGAAAATTGCCAATGTGCAAACTGGATCAGTGGAACTAATAATGGCGCCAAATGCTAATGAATCTTTTAATGATAATATAACTGAAACACCTGATTTTCCAACTGTATAAATACCAAAACCTACCGATAAAAATGTAATAATTGTACCAAAAATAGCAAATGATAAAATTGGAACAATATTTTGGAAAAAGTCAGTCTAGTATAATAAAAAAGATTGGTATTAGGATTAATATCAACAAAAATATAATATATAATATTTGTGTATAAATACCTTTGGTAAAGAGAAACCAGTTTCGAAAATAATTGTTGGTAAGATGAATAAGAAAAAGCTTTCAGGGTTGAAATTTACTACCTGTTTAACGATATGACTATATGAGAATCTAAAGATAACACCTAATAAAATACCATATGTGACAATGGCAACAGATTCTGGAATAAATGGAATATCCATTTTAATTACAACATAAACAATTAATACAGCACCAGTCAAAATGAACAATACAATAAATATAATAGTATTGGCATCCTGTTGGTTTGACAATGCTCCTTGACCACCATCATCTCCGCTGCTACTTTCTGTAGTATTGGTATGACTGCTACTACCGCCTGTGACACCTCCTGGTGGGACAGTTGGGTTTACTCCAACTTTATGCTGTTTATTATCTGTAGGTCCAAGCTTGGATGATACCAAAAACAACTCTTGGTTATTTATTTTATTATTAACTTCATTATTGTTGTTGTTGTTGTTGTTATTATTATTATTACTATTTAACTCGCTGGCAAATGATAATTGTAAAAATAAAATTGCTAATGTTACTACTATTATAAAAGAAATTGATTTATTATAAAAAAATTTCATAATTATACTACTACTACTACTATTTGTTTATTTATTATCTAATATTTGGGTGAATTATTATGGGTAGTTGTTACTTTTTTTTTTTATTTTTTAATAATAATAAAAAAAAGATAAAAGTGCCTTTATTAAATTATATTATATATATATATATCTTTTTATTTTTAAAATAAAAATAAATAAAATTAATTTTAATTATTTAATTATTATAATAATTAATTATAATAATTATGTTTTATTTATTTTTACTAATTTAACAAATTCTATATATGTGTTATTTGTGTGTGTGTTCTAATGTAAAATAAAAAATAATAATTAAAAAAAAAAATAAAATAAAAAATAAAAAATAAATTTCAAAATAAAATTATTTTATTTATTTTTCTTAATTTTTTTTTTTCTTTTTTCAATATTTTCAATTTTTTTTTTCTTTTTTTTTCGGGTTTAAGATCAAAATTTTTTATTTTCTTTTCCCACATATGCAAGAATCTTGTTCAAATCTTTACAAAAGAAAGATGATCTTTTTTTTTTTTTAATGTTTTTGTTTAAACAATTATAAATGAAATTTCATCAAATATAAATAAGTAAAATTACAAATAACATAAACATCTTTGTTTGTTTTGTAATAAATACTAATAAGAGCAATGGTTATTTTTCTTGGAATTACAATAATAAAAAAATAATACAAACAATGAAATTAATAATAATAATAACAATAATATAATCAACAATCAAATATTGCTAAGTTATTTGGTTTTAGAATCATACCATTTACCTATTTACTATTTTAATTCCTTATATAATTCTTTATTATCATAATTATTTATAATAAAAATGGTTTAGCAGATATTTTGAATTTTTTTTAAAATTTTTTTTATATAAATTTTTTTTTTTTCATTTTTATTGTGAAAAATTTCAGAAATTAATTTTTTTTTTTTTTGTTTTGTTGTGACCTAAAAACCCTCAATAAGCTCACTCCTCCCCACTTTCAAAAAGGAAACCAATTGGTTTCAAAAAAAAAAAAAAATAAAAACCAATAAAAATAAATAGTCCAACCCCTATAATAAAAAAAAATCTATGAAAAAAATATCTAATAATATTAATAAATAATAATAATATAATAAAATCATAATTACTATAAATAAATTATATAATAAATATATAAAGTTAAATATTTTATAGTTCATTAATATGACAATTATTCAACCACAACCAATAAGAAACAATATATTTTGGAATAATATCGAACCTTATATAAGCTCAACATTTATACTACAACAGTACTCTGGTCCTCTATGGTGGTCAGATGATTATAGAGTTGTTTTATTATGTGGTGGTGATATTGGAGGTAATTGTCATTCATCGAGTTATTTAATAGCCACCTCGCCATCTTTTACCGAAATTGTAGAAAGTTGGCAAATCATAAATACAGTTTATCAAGAAAAAGTTGAAAAAACAGGTCTTTTGCAATTCTCTGACACTTTTTTGTTACACATCTATAGAAAGTTGGCAAAGAAATTATGCAAGATTAATACTATACTCCAGAGCACTTCTGAATCAAAGTCAACTACACCCACATCTTCGACTGTATCAATTCCTTCAGTATTATCAGGATCTCCATCTACATCAGTTTCAGCTTCACCTTCATCACAACCACCAAATTCTCTTTCATCCATAACTATACCATTTGCAATTACCCAACCAACAGCCCTCCAACAAAATAATAGTAATTTTAATGGTAGTGTCGGTGGTTTTTCCACATTAACACCTTCAACATCACCATCACCCCAATCAATATTAGAACAACCACAGCAGCAGCCATTACAGATTGAATGTATTGAACTGGGTAAACAAAGAAAAGTTTTAATGTTGTTTAGAACCTTATATCATAAAGACCGTTTATCATTGATAGAAAAGAACTATGTAAAGTATTACCTAAACAATGAATGGGTAGATTGGGTAGATGAAAGTACTGGTATGAGACCAATTCATGTAGCAACAGAGAAAAAGGATATACAGTTAATAAAGCTTTTATTAGAACATAAAGCCGATGTCGATTTAAAGGATTCTCAAGGTTGGGCGCCACTTCATTTTGCAGCTTTTGCTGGTAGTTTAGAGATATGCCAATTGCTTATAGAACAAGGTGATGCATCAGTTTTATCAATCTCAAAGGATGGTACAGTACCATTACACTATTTAGTACGTCATTCATTTTCAGAAGCATCCCAAACAGTAAAGTTCCGAGTGGTTTTAAATTTACTCTTAGATAAAGGCACACCAGTCAATGCTAAAACAATTAGAGGAGAATCAGCATTACATAGAGCATGTTATAATGGTTCACTTTTAGCAGTTCAATATTTGATTGAGAAGGGAGCAAATTTAAATATTCAAAATAATCGTGGTGAAACTCCTTTATTCTTTGCAGTCGCAAGTCACCAAAAGAAAATTGTAAAGTTGTTAATGGAAAATGGTGCAGATTGTAATTTAGGAGGTTCAACAGGCTCTGCAATTCAAATGGCTTCAAAAACCAATCAAACTGAAATTATGTACTTTTTAATAGGATTCTCAAATGACGATAAAAGTGTTCAAGATAGATTACAAAAAGAGGAGGAAGAGAAACGTTTACAAGAAGAGTTGAAAAAACAAGAGCAGATCGATAATCAAAAAAGTCAAAACTATTCAAAATCACACAAAAATAATGCACCTTTTTTTCCACATGTATTTGTGTACATTGATTTTAATACACCAACCCATTGTTCGCTGTGCAGTTATTTATTATGGGGTTATCGTAAGCAAGCTTATCTTTGTGAAGTATGTGGCTACGTAGTTCATCCAAAGTGTAGAAAGAAAGCTACCCTAACTGAAAATTGTGAAATTTCCGAACAGATTTCAAATATGGTTAGAGTTTCAGATGGCTCAGGTAGAGATTTAAATTCATCTGGCAGTAGTGTAGTAGATGACTATTTATCATCGTCCAGGGACCTAAGTGTTGCACCAGTTTCTTTGCATACCCAAAATAGTAAGAGAATTAATTTATATCATATTTTTATAAATAACTCATTTTAATATTAAATATTTTTTTTTTAGTCAATAGAAAAAGATTAGAAAGTTTATACAACCATTTTACATCATTGGATAAGGATAAAAAAGGTATGATTTTAAAAAAAGACTTTGGAGATTGTTTAGGCACGATTTTAAATGGTTCAAGCTCAATATCAAATTCATTGTTTGAAGCATTCGATTCGAACAAAGACGACAAATTAAATTTAAATGATTTTTTAAATGGTATATCAATATTACAAAACTCATCTTTTAATAGGCAAATTAAATGTAAGTTAATTTTTTTTATATATCATCATTACCAAAAAAAAATCTATTAACATTGCTTTTTCATTTCTTAGTTGCATTTAAAATGTTGGATAAAGAGCAAAAAGGCTATATTACAGTTGATGAACTTTTAACTATTTTAGAATCAATCTGTTCATCACTTAGCAGCTTAAAAATCATTACAACCTCACCATGCTCAATTATAAAACAGCTATTCCCTCAATTTTATATAGGTAATCAAATCAAAGAAGAGTTAAATAAAAGTTTTAATAGTAATAATAATCTTCGTTATAGTAACAATATTCGTTATAGTCTCAATCTTAATAACAGTAGTAATATTTGTATTGATAATAATAATTGTAATAATAGTCAAAATAATAATATTAATAATAATAATAATATTTCAGGATCCCCATCGACAAGCTTTTCATTATCACCATCAACTAGTTTTTCATCAACTCCTTCAAGTGCAAATATAAACATAGGCCATGAAAAATTGTTAATATCAAATAAAAACTCATCATTAATTAGAGATAAAATAGTATCATCGTCATATGAATCAATAAATAGTGATATTAGTGAACATTCAAATAGTACATCATTTAATACATCAATTAAACATAATAGTAATTTTAGTAAAAAAAATATTAGACAACCTTTTAACTCTCAACAAACAGACCCAATAAACTCGATTGGATATCATCGTACCCTTAAAAAATTTTCAGATGTTTTAGATATTAATCAAAATAACCAAAATGATAGTCCCGATAGCAGTAGTATTAGTAGTTTAAGCAAAACACCAACTAAATCAATGACTGATATGCCCAAAGTTGAACAAGAAATTATGGATGATGCCCATAAATCTCAATCATTACCAGACTTACCATCACACAAACCAATTAATAATAACAGTGGTTTTACATTAGAACAACAAAAGTTATTACAACAACAATTAGGAAATAGGTTACCAACTTTAAATAATCATTCATTAACATCATTTTCACCATTTTTAAATGAAACTGTAAATGACAAAAGACTTTTTAAATTAGATGGTAAAATCTTTTTCAAGGAATATAGAGATGTTATATCAAATAATTTATATTTTGTAAAAAGTTTAGGGTTGGTAAATCATTTCGAAACTTCAATCTCAAGTAATGGAATGATTGAAAATAGATCATCAAACTGGGTAGCATCACAAGGAAAAGATATTACTATTGGCCATGAAAGCTGGGACCTAATTCAATTTATAATGATTGGTATTCGTAGAGCTGTAGGTGAAGCAATTGCACTCCCAAATAGAGCATTAAAACCAAAAGATTTCGAATTAATTGTAGAATTCAAGTATAATGGTTGGTTATTTAAAGATCATTTCCCAATGGCATTCAAAAAGATAAGAGAGCGTTTGGAAATTGATACGAAAATGTTTATGTATTCTCTTGGTCCAGAAAGAGTATTTGGTAATCTTTTACTTGGTAACCTATCAGCACTCAGCGAAATAGATTCTAGTGGTAGAAGTGGAAGTATGTTTTTCCGTTCTAGTGAGGGTGATTATCTTATTAAAACCATTCCATCCAATGAAGAGGCAGTATTAAAGAACATTTTACCTGCATACGTTCAACACCTTCAAAAGTACCCCAACTCATTGTTAATTAAACTATTAGGCTGCTATTCATTGCAAACAAAAAGCAGAGCTGAAATGAAGTTCTTGGTTATGAACAATCTATTTTTTACACCATTGCCTATTGCAGAGAAATACGATTTGAAAGGCTCAACAATTGGTAGACATGTAGAAATTAATGAATTGGATCAAGGTTCAGATGAAATTGAAGATCTCGATCAGCAAATAACAATCGAAGATAAAATGGCACAAATTGCATTAAAAGATTTAGATTTCAAGAGAATTTTAGATATAGGTACAGAATTTAAAGCACCATTACTCGAACAAATTGAACACGATACTAAATTTTTGGAGTCTCATAATATATGTGATTACAGTTTATTAGTTGGTGTACATATAATCGATGAAAACTCACCATTGGCTTTGACATCGGATGACCAAAGTCAAAAAGATCAATGGAAAGTATTGGAAGAAGAATTTTTCAAAAAAACATCTGGTAAGACCTCATTATTTCAAAAAGATATTGGTGGTATATTATCAAAAAATAAAAAAGAAGTTTACTTTATTGCTATTATTGATACATTAACACCATGGAATTTCTCAAAACAATATGAAAACTTTTTTAAATCAATTATTCATGATGGAACCAAAATTTCTGCTATTTCTCCTTCTGCATATCGTAAAAGATTCCAAGCTTTAATAGCAAATATTGTCCAATAGTAGCAGTAATATAATAAATAACAATAACAATAATAATTGTTGTTATTTTTATTTATTATACAATAATTATAAAACAAATATAAAAATCATAATAATAATAATAATAATATCAAATCGTAATAAAATAATAATCATTTTATTATTTTTAAATTACAAATTAAAAAAACAAATAAACTTAAAATTTAATTTATTTATACTAAAAAACTACTCTTTTTTAATTTTTTTCTGATTTTCTGTCTGATTCTTTAAATAATAAAACCTATACCTTTTTATTTCATAATGATTAAAAATAATTCATTGGTTTTTTTTTTTTATAAATAAATTAAAAAAAAAAAAATTTTGGCATTTTTCGTTTTTTTATTTTTTTTTTTTTTTAATTATAATTTAAATAATTTTTAACAATAAATAAATAAAATGTTAAAAAATTTAACAAATAAAAGTAACATCTATTGTAATAGTAGTATTATATCTTTTTTAAATAATAGTATTTTAGTCAGATCATATGCAAAAAAAAACCAACCTATAATAGAAAGAGAGAAAAATGAAGTACAACTTGGCGAAAATATAAAAACTGTTAAATTTGTTACAAGAAAAAAAATTGAAGAAACTTCAGTTAATACTAATAATAATAACAACAATAACAATAATAATAATAGTAAAAAGAATAATTATAATAATAAAAATAAAAATAATAATAAAAATAAAAATAATAATAAAAATAATAATAATCATATGAACAATAAAAATAATAATGATTTCAAAAATAAAAAACTGTTCAACCACTTTAAAGATAAATATAATAATAAAGATAACGAACAAGGTTCAAATTATAGTTTAGATAACTTTGATAATAATATTAATATAAAAGATAAAAATAATAAAAAATCAATTGGTTTCAAAAATAATGGTAATAAAAAAAGAGTTTCTAGTTCAGATAAAATTGAGCAATGGGCAAAAGAAGTGGATAATGATGACTATGACCAAGATGAGGATTTTTATGAAGAGGACTACGAAGAAGACTATGAAGAAGACTACGAAGAAGACATTGAGGAAGACTATGAAGACTACGAAGAAGACATTGATGAAGATAAGAAAATCAAAACTCTAAAAGAAATTAATGAAATTAAAAGAACTGAAACTACAGTATCACATTTAAGTCCAATTTTAGAAGTATTTAAAAAAAGAAAAGAAGATATTGTTAAATTAGTTGTTGACCATGAGTTTTATAATTCGAATAAAAAAGAGATTCATCCAATGATTAAATATTTTACAAAGAATAAAAAAGTGTATAAAATTATAACTGGTCCAAATTCACATGAAGAGTTAACTAAAATGTCGGGCACAATTCATCATGGTGGTATTATGGCAATCGTTAAAAAGAAGTATCCAGTTCCAATCGATGTTTTAATGGAAAATGAAATTGAAAGATATAGATTATATGAAACTACACCCATTGCAACACACTCATTCAGTCAACATATTAAAGGTCAAGAATTGGCAAAGAAAAAACAAATCGAATCTTTAGGATCTGCAGCTCGTCCAATTATTGTGTTTTTAGATGGCGTCGAAAATCCAATGAATTTAGGTGCTATAGCTCGTACATGTGCTTTGTTTGGTGTTAAAAGCATAATCATCAATGCTAGTTCAACTGAAAATACAAAGTCACCAATAAACCCATTCTCTGGTGAGGCTTATAGAAGTAGTCGTGGTGCACTCGAGCATGTAAATATCTCAATTATCAATACCTATACAGAAACAATGGAGTGTTTAAATGAATTCACTTCAAATGGTTGGGAACTCGTTGTAACATCAAGTAATCTCGAATTAAAGAATAATGTTACTCTCTACTCTAAAGGTTCAAATAAATTATTAGGTCTTAAACCAATGATTCTTGTTTTTGGTTCAGAATCAAAAGGTATTGGAAAGAAAATTATGAAAGCATCAACTCGTTGTCTCACTATTCCAGGTACAGGTTTAATCGAATCATTAAATGTAGCACAATCCGCATCAGTTATTTTAGCTGAATGTTGGCGTATTCAAGGCAAAAATTTAGAATCACCAGATGAAAAACGTATAGAATCTATCAAAACTGGTAATGGACCTTTGGAAATCACTCCTCAATTATTAGGTATAAAAGAATCTGATATTTATAACGACGATGAATACGAAGTTACAGAGGACGATAATTAAAATGCAAATAAATAAATAAATAAATAAAAAAAAAATTAAAAAAAAAAAAAAAGAAATATAGTTTTTACAATATTGTAAAACTATAAATAAAATAATATTAAATAAAGCTTTATTTAAATGGCTTTATCTTAAAATTTTTGTACATTTCTATTTTATTTTAGTGTTGTTATTATATATATATATATATTTAATGTTATGGTTTATGATTATTATTTATTATATATCTTTAAATTAGAGTTTATTTGAATTGAAAAACCATTTTCCTAAAAGACCAAAAGCAACCAATTGTGGTTGATCTTTTTGTGGATCATTTAAGTAGGCTAAAGATAATACACCTAAATTTTTAATTTTGAAAGCATTTAAAGCTACAATTCCTCTCATAACCAAACCCTAAATTCGAAAAAGTAAATGTTAATATGTATTAAAACGATAAAAACACTTATATTAATTTGCACTTACAGCCAAGTAGCCACCATTATTGTTTTCTGAATATTTACGAATTTGTTCTTTGAATTGTTTTTCGTCGGGATTTGTAGCATAGAAGATACCAATACCAGCTAAAAGAAATAAAAGTTTTTTCATTTTATTTTTGTTTAATTTATAAATTAATGAAATGATTAAAAAATTTAAAAAAAAAAAAAAATTTTTAAAAAATTGTTTAATTTATAAAAAAAATATTTGATTGAAAAACAAAAAAAAAAAATAAAAAAATGTAATTATTATGTAAATTTAATTTATAAATAATTAATATTGATTGGTTTTTTAAATGATTTTAAATAGATAAGATTTTTTTTTATTAATTTAATATTTAAAAATAAAAAAATAATTTAAATTAAAAAAAATAAAATAATTTTTTTATAATTTTTTTTTTTTTTTTTTTTTTTTTTGAAAAATTTTAATTGGGTTTAAAAACAAAAAAGAAATTTTTTTTTGGAGTGCCACTAAATTATTAAAATATTATAAAATAAAATAAATATATATACATACATTTAAACCAATAGATATAACATGGATAATAGAAAGAGGATTTATACCTACAATTCACCTTGGGTTATATATGGATTATCGTGGAGTAATCGAGTTAATAGACCTTTTAGATTAGCAATTGGTTCATTTTTAGAAGATTATACAAATAGGGTTGATGTTATACAATTAAATGAAGAAACCGATCAATTCGAAGTTTTATGTGGATTAGAGCATCCCTACCCACCAACTAAATGTATGTGGATACCAGATAAGAATAATACAAGACCCGATTTATTAGCAACCACAGGTGATTATTTAAGACTGTGGGAAGTATCATCAAATCAAAGATCGATAAAAATGAAGAGTTTATTATCAAATGTATGTGGTATAATACTATATTGTAGCAAAAATAACAATTAAAAACTATTATATAAATATAAAGTTATTAATATTATTATTTACGTAAATAATAGAATAAAAGTAGCGAATTTTGTGCACCATTATCATCATTTGATTGGAACGAAACAGATCCATCACTATTAGCAACATCAAGTATTGACACTACATGTACAATTTGGAATATAGAAACAGGACAAGCTAAAACACAATTAATAGCACACGATAAAGAGGTTTTCGATATAGCGTTTGCACGAGGAACTGATTTATTTGCATCAGTAGGTGCAGATGGATCATTAAGAATGTTTGATTTAAGAAATTTAGAACACTCAACTATTATTTACGAAACACCATCATTTGTACCATTACTACGTTTGTGTTGGAATAAACAGGATCCAAACTATTTAGCAACAATACAACAAGATAGCCCAAAAGTTATAATTTTAGATATAAGAGTTCCATCAGTACCTGCTGCTGAATTGGTATTTCATAAGAGTGCAGTGAATGGAATTTCGTGGGCACCTCACTCAAGTTGTCATATTTGTACAGTTTCTGATGATAAACAAGCTTTAATTTGGGATTTATCATCAATGCCAAAACCTATTGAGGGTATATATATTACTATAATAATTTTAGATATTAATATGGAGCAATAAACAAATATTAACTTTTTTTTATTTTTATTATAGATCCACTTTTAACATATAACGCACAAGCCGAAATTAATCAATTAAATTGGTCAAGTTCACAACCAGATTGGATTGCAATAGCGTTTAGCTCTCATTTACAAATATTAAAAGTTTAATAAATAATATAGAATTATATAGAATTTATATAAAAAGAAAATGTATTTAATCAGTTTAAACTCATATTTTAAAATACTATTAGATTGTATATTTTATTTTATTTAACCTCTTATTAAATTAAATTAAAATTTTTTTTAATTTAATTTCAAAAATCATTTTTTATTTTTTCATCTATAAAATAATAAATTTAGATTTATAGAAATTTTCTAAAATTGGATTTTATTTATTTAAAAAAAAAAAATAAAAAAAAATAAAAAAATAAAAAATTAATTTAAATAAATAATTAATTTAAATAATAATTAATTTAAAAAAAACTATTTTTTTTTTTTTAAAAATAAAAAATTATTTAAAATAAATTTATTGTTTTATTTAATATTAAAATAAATAGCTATAAAAAAAATATAAATAAATAATTTTAATTATTTATTATTTTAATCTATGTATATTCATATAATTAAATAAATTTTATTTTAAAAAATATTTTTTATTTTTTTTATTTTTTTTATTTTTTTTATTTATTTAAATAAATATAAAAGAAATAAATAATTATTATTACCAAATAATTTAAATTATAGAAATTTAGATAGTTTAGATATAATATGGAAAAAAAGAAAGATGATTTTGATTTTTTAAATAAAAAAATCACTTCAAGTTCACCAATAAATATATTTAGAAGGTACTCTGTTGCAGATGTTAGGGATATTCATCATCAAAATGGAAAATCAGATGGACTAGACTCACCTTCAAATTTTAAACATCGTGTTGCAGAAAGTAAAATAATTAAAAAATTAAAAGTTTTAGAATTTGTTAATGAAAAAAGAGAAGAGTTTCAAAACAAACTTTCTGTAGATGGTGGTGCATCCCATTTAATAAAAGCAAAAGATAAATTTTCGTTCGTTTTGGGTAAATAGAAAACAATTCATAAATTAATTTAGATTATAGCCATACTAATAATTAATTTTAAAAATATAGGTGTTTTAAATTTATGTGTCATTTCATATATATGTGGTAAATTTCCTTTATTTTTACCCCATTTTTATGCAACGGAGTTTTTAATATTATTTATATTAAGAATCGTTTTATATAAAAGAAAGAAACTGCATTATTTTTTATTTGATTTTTGCTATTTTGCAAATTTAATGCTTTTATGTTATATTTATTTGGTTCCAAACAAACAATGGTTTTTTATAGCTTGCTTCTGTATTTCAAATGGCCCTTTGCTCGGTGCTGTTCTTCCATATAGAAATTCTATGGTATTTCACTCTTTGGATAAAGCGACCTCAGTTCTTATTCACATATTTCCATCATTAGTTACATACAGTTTAAGATGGTGCACCGATTTCTCTTTCTCTAAAAAAAACTCAACAAACACAACATGGAAAGATTTTTATATTTATCCAATTCTATTGTACATGTTATGGCAAGCTGTTTATTTTTTCTATGTAGGAAAATACAAAAAAGAAACTATTAAAGAGAATAACTATACCACATCTCTATCGTTCCTTTCAAGAGTTAAAGATGGTCATAAACCTCCACTTGTTACTCGTTTTTTAAATATCGCAACTCCAAATAATAGACTATACTTTTTTATCCTTTCTCAATTTGTATACACCTATTTAACAATAATTCCATGTATGCTTTATTATAAATATCAATTCTTACATACATTCTACCTCTTGTTTGTTATTACTGCAAGTTTATGGAACGGTGCTAATTTTTATATAGAATATTTTAGCAATCATTATGTATCTCAAATGAAAGAAAGAGAAGAAAGATGGAAAAAAATAATAATAAACTCCATTGGTAACACAAATTTTTCAACTCCAAATTCCCCAAATACCTCAGATCCATCAACACCAACACAAAATAGACGTCATCAAAGAAGAGCAAGTAGCGATACATATGCCCCTCATTCGTCAAAAGAAAACAATGATACAGTTATAAATGAAAACCAAAACAATTCAAACTATACACCAAATAAACCATTACAATAAAATTTTTTTTTTTAAAATTATATTTTTACAATTTGATTTTATTTTTATTTAATTTTAAGCTTTTCTTTTTTTATTTTTTATTCGTCATCTTCCTCGATTTCATCTTCACTTTCTCCCTCACTTTCCTCTTCACTTTCTTCTTCAGATGATTCCTGTTTTTTCTTTTTTCTTGCAGCAGCTTTCTTTTTGCTTGAAGCAGGTGTGGGTTTGGTTGGTTTATTGGCTGCTGCTTTTTTACCACCTCTTCCTTTTGGTTCCTCAATATCTTTTTCTGCCTCTTCGTCATTTGTTTCCTCTGAACCTTTTGCTGGATTACTAGATTTCTCATCATCATTTTGATGTCCACTAGAATCAGTTGATGGTTTTGGTAATGGTGGTAATTTAAATCTTTTTGGTAATAGACTAGGTAATTTAACTGATGCAACATCTTCAACAATTTCATCAGCTGAATTTTCGGCTAGTTTAAAGAATTTATCTGGTAAAATAATTTCAACTGGATGTTTTTGAGGTTTCCATTTCTTTTGTTCATGTTGATGAGCTAAAATTTGAAGACTTATTTCGGCTGCTATTATATGATTCTTTGATTTTGGCTCCAATGCATCTGTGGTTTTTTTAATTGAGGTTAATGTTGAATGTATAATCGAATAATTATCAGATTCTTCAATTAAAAGATCCATGAAAAAGTTGAGATAAATTGCAGATTCGATATAATTCTCACGAGCAAAATCCTCACGATGGCTAACAACATATAGAAAATATGGCATTGAGGATTCTGGATAGAACTCTCCCAATTTCTTTATATCTGTAATTTGTGGTGCTAAACGTGTAATAACTGCCCTTCTTGTTTTAATGATTGAATTTGAAAGCTTTCTAACCATTGTCAAAACGGAATTTGGTTGTTGAGCGGCCATACCAAAAGCACACATATATTTCATTGGTAGTCTATTTAAACGAAGATATTTTGCAAGCTTTTCAATAATTTTCTTAATGAGATGATCGTTTCTGGTCTTTAATGTAATTGATGTGCTGTTGCAAAGTAGAATAAATTGGCTCGGTGTAATTTCTTTTTCGTAGGCACTTTTTTGGAAAATCTTTAAAAGTCCAATTGCAATTTGAAGTTTAAGATGGCCTTTTTCAACATCACTATAGGATTTATTTGTATTAACTTTTTCATAGAGTTCAAACATTGAATTTACAAGCTGGTGATGGATATCTTTAATTTCACGGATACCTAATAAGTAGTTTGAAAGACAACGAATGGCTGCAATTTTAACGATTACATCCTTGCTGTGGTGATTTGAGTTGTTTTCTGATTTAGTAAGAGCAACTTTATGTGTAAAATCTAAGGTACAAGTGCCTGGTAAAATTTGTTTTGTAATTAAACGTTGTAATTCAGTTTCGTGTGTTTTATTTCCAATCAAAATACCAGAATAACATTTTGAAATACAGCCAATTACTTCTAAAATTGATAAAAGGTTCTTTTTGCTATCTGCTAACTCCTCAAAGAGTTTATCTGTTAAATCTGTTAATTTTACTACCAAACGATTGTTATCAACTTTTCCGTTTGTTGTTGATGTGAGAGCTGGTGTTGCAAATTTAATATATGTTTTGAAGGCCAAACGAGCTAATACTGGTTGTTGAACCTCTGTTAACTTTAATAAAAGCTCCAACATACTTTTGAATGAATTTGGATTAAATTTAATTGCTTTTGTTGAACTTAATAAAATTTGTAATGTTGGATAAACAATTGATTTTGAGCAGGTTAAAAACTCGATTAATTGGTCACCGTATTGATCAAATATATCTGGATAGATTTGTGACAACATTAACAATACTTCCATGGCAACCTTGGGCTTCTTTAATTCTTTTTCATAATCTTTTTCGTCAAATTCTTCCAAAAGGTTAATCTTTTTATCTTTATCGAAATTATCCATATTTAATTCACCTCTTAAAGATCTAATAAAATATTTAACATTCTCTTTGCCAATGATTAAATATGATAATTTGTTTACTAAAAACTTTAAAAATTCTGAAAATGAGCTTTCATCATTTGCTTTACTTAAAATCTCAACCTATATTTGAAAAAAGAAAATATATATAAGTAATTTGAAAATATCTTATCAAAATAATAAAGAATGTTATTACCCTTATTTCATATCTTTTCTGTGGTGTTGTATTAATATCGCATGATAAAGATAATGAATCGAAAATTTTTTTCTTGGTCATTAATTCACGTAATAATTTCTTTGGATGATCGGTTTTGAATTTTGGTAAAAGATTTGCTAAAAGTGTCATTTGAGCTTCGATTTGGTATTCATCGGCAGCTTGTTGTTGTGCTGTTTGTTTTGATGGAGTTGAGGCTGGTTTTGGGTTTCTAATTAAATTATAAAATGTCATAAACTCTTGTCTAAGGATCTTCTTTTCTTCAAAATATTTTTTTAATAATTGTTTTGATGATTCTTCTAAAGAATCATAAATTTCTAAAAATACTTCACTTCTGCCCTTGGTATCTGTAAATTGTGGTAAAAGAACACTATCAAAAGTAATTTCTGCTCTAAATTTGTCATTATCAAATAATGTGAAACTTTGAATAATTGTATTTGGAATATTTGCAAAGCTATCATAAAAGCTACTTGGCCACTCTTCAACTGGACCTTTAGAACGACGAATTGATAACCAAAGATTTGCCATTGAAACCAATGCTTGCTTACGTACCTCTACCTCTTTATCTTTAATTCTTTCAAGAAATTCTGACATGAGATCCTGTGTTGCGAATTCGGGATTACTTGAAATATATTGTTGGAAAACTGCAATTGCCTTGATTCTAATTAATGCGACGCTATCTCTAAAACGTTCATGAACAATTTTGACTACACGTTCAATTTCCAACTTTGATTTAGTTTTAAACTCCTCTGAGAAATCCATCATTAGCATACGAATGTCTGCCTCAACATCATGGAATCTATTAAGAAATGTTGTGTAAAGGGTTGGTCTTTCTTGAATTAAAACATCGGCGGTTTCACTACTATCGGTATAACAATTTTTTAAGACCTTAACAACATTCTTTCTAACACTAGCACTACTATCTTCTAAATCAAACTCTAGTGCGGGAAGGGCATGGAAAATGAATGGTGGTGAGATTTTGAACATTGTTGTAAGGATTTCATATTTCTTTTTCTTTACAAGTGAGGAGATAGTGTTGGATGGATCGTTTGCTGCTGGATCTAATAAATCTTGCAAATATAAATCGAAATGGATCTTCAAGAAATGAGAATTAATTTCAATAAGGTCACGTGTAAAGAGTGCTTTTGGAGTTGGTACACCACCTTTCTCGTGCTCAACCAATGATTCTAAAAGAATATTCCATAATTGATTTGGTACCTCTTCTAATGACTCTAAGGTTGTATTTAAAATTGTTAACATCATTGTATCCATGGTTTGATGTTGTTGATCACCGCTTACTTTTGAGATACAATCTTTGAAAAATTTTGGTATCATATCTGAATCTACCAATACCAACAATGCAAACACCTTTAATACTGATAATCTTTCCAACATTTGAAAATATAATGGGAAGAGTTTCTTATCTACCTGCTCTGCTGATAATATCATAAATATAAATAATTTGAATACTTCTTTGACCATATTTGCCTCGAATGGAATAGTTGGTGAATAGATCCTAAAAACCTCGGCTAAACAACATGATGTCATTAATTTAATTTCAAAATTTTTATTTTCTAAATATTTCTTGTCGACTAAAACATTTAAAACCAATTCCAATCCCTCAACATCAGTTCTTTTTTTATCTTGTAAAAATTCGTCTAATTTCTATAAATAAAATAACTAGTTAATATGGTGCTAACAATAAAATTAATTTGAATTTTAATAAATACTTTTAATCTTTTAATAATCTTCTCGTTTGTTAATGATTCATCATTCATATGCTTATCGTATTCTGCTAATCTATCGGTATTAAATGGCTTTAAGTTATATTTAATTTTAGATTCTTTTTTTTTTTGTGGTTGGGCTGATGAGACTGATCTCTTATTTGGTGCTTGTTGTGATGATGTAGATTGTGATGCTGTTGGTTGTACAATTGATGCTTGTTTTTGCTTTTCGGATTCTTTTGCTGTTGCTTTTGCGGTTGGCTTTGTTGGTGTCGAAGTTGCCTTTGAATTTGCTTTTGATGCTGGCTTTATTGGTTTTGCTGGAGCTCTCTTTTGTTTTTTAGTATCTTTAATTTTAAACTCGGTTTCGATTTCCTCGCTTTCAAAATCACTGTCATCTTGATTATCATGCATATTTTCATCTTCTTCCTCTTCTTCTTCCATCTCCTTTCTTTTTCTTGATGCTGTATTTGTTGATTTAGATGTTTCTATTGTAGTTGATCTACTACCTCTTTTAGTAGTAGTTGCCATTTTTATAAACTATAAAAATTTAAATTATAAATATTATTATTATTTTATTATTATTATTTTATTGTTATTATTATTTATTAAAGTAAAAATAAAATTTATATAACAATTTAATTGGAAATATATAAATATATATAAGAAAAAAAAAAATTTTAAAAACATTAAATTTTTTTCAAAATTAAAAAAAAAAATAAAATTAAAAAAAATTATAAATTTGGGCGCCTTCGAAGAAAGAAATAATTTTTGGGAAATATATATATAGATAAGCAAATAAAAAATCCAAAACATATAATGTTATTTATTTGATAACTATATTCTATTAATACTTTAATATTATTGAAAAAAAAATATTTTAAAATAAATATTTAATAAAAAAACTTGCCCAAAAATGGACATATTTTACTTTATTGAATAAAACAAAAAAAATTTACATAATTTAAATTATTTTTTAAACTTTTTTTAGTTTATACAAATATGTATAAAAATAGACTGATATAATTAAATAATTAATAAAAAAAAAAAGGAAAATTAAATTCAAAAATTTTTAATTTTTTTTAATTTTTTTTAATTATTATTTTTTTAAATTAAAAATATACATACATATTTTTTTTTATATTGGTTTATCCCCCTTTTTTTTTTCTCTTCATTTAATTATATTATTATCATTTATTTTATATCACTTAACAAATAATTCATTTTATTTGTTTAATTTGATACCTATTATAATTTATTATTTTGTAAATATATTTAAATATTTCGTTTTATTGGCAATGAAAAAAAAATGTCACTATCAACCACAACAACATCAACTATCAATAATAGTAATAAAACCACCTCAACTTCAATAAAAAATGAAAAACCTTCTTCTTCTTCTTCTTCTTCCTCAAAACCACCATTAAAAAACAAGGTTTCAACAATCAAATCCACTAATAATAATGGAAGCAGCGATACAAAAACTCCAACTAATAATGATAAAGATACAATTGATAACAAAACAGATAAAAAAGAAGATTTTTATGACATAAAGTTTGAATTTGACGCGCCACAATTTATAGACTTTCAAACATTAGATATTAGTAAGCAAGAAGAGAATTTTGATAAATGGTTTGATTCAATACATATCAGCCACGAAACTGACAAACCAAAGGTCATCACAAATTACTTTCAAAAAACATCACCAAATAAATCAGAAGATCCACCAAATGTAATAAATATAACCTCTACATCACCCATTTCAATATCACCAACCAAAGATATATCAATCACTAATCAAACTTTTGATCAAAATAATGATAACAATAACATTAAAATAAACAATATAAATAATAATAATAGTTTAACCAACAAACCACTTTTTAATAGTAATATAAAATCATTATTTAAAGATTTATCTGGAACATTAAAACCTGAAAGAATTTCAATTAATAATATTAATAATAACGCAGATGATATAGCGGGTTTAGAACAAATAAAAACAAACTTACCTCCAAAACCAATAAGGCTCTCGTCACAAAATTTAAAAAGATTTTCTGCCTCAAACAATTTAAATAATTTATCAAATAACAACGATATAAATAATAATAATAAAATTACACATTGTAGACTTTCATCATTAAATAGAAGATTTAATAAACTTTCAACATCCGGTATAACATCTGCAACACCTGCCACTGCAACTGCCACAATTTTAAATACCATTTCATCAAAACCACCAATCAAAAGAGCATCAACAAATCAAATATACAGTAAACTAAATAACAATATAAATAATGACAACAATGATAATAATAAGGATCCTTTTAATATTGCAAGCAATATAAAAAATGGCAATAGTAATAATAATAATAATTGCGAAAACAAACCTTCATTGTTAATAAAACCTGTTGTAAAAAAAACAATTATAGATAACAAAAGAAAAGCAAGTATACTTTCCAACAACAATAGTAGCTTTAGTTATATTAGAAAAAGCATTACAACTCCCAACAACAGTGACAAACCAACAAAATCCTTAGTTACAACAAAAGAAAGCATCCCATATAAAATCGAATTATCAAAAAAAGAAAGATTATCAATTTCCTCAATCAAAAAAAGACGCTCAAATCTTGGTAGCAATGGATCAAACGTAACCAAAGATAGGTTTATTTATAATGGTAATAATACTACTCCAAAACCAACAAGATTATCAATGAAAGAAAATATCAACATTAATAGTAAATTAAATAATTGCCAAGGAAAGACCAGTGTCA
The DNA here is from genome assembly GCF_000190715.1 of Dictyostelium purpureum. Taxonomy (NCBI): domain Eukaryota; phylum Evosea; class Eumycetozoa; order Dictyosteliales; family Dictyosteliaceae; genus Dictyostelium; species Dictyostelium purpureum. Next base: position 11,751 of record NW_003519577.1, on the reverse strand, counting down.
GTATTGATAGAAATCAACCAAATTTAAACAATAACAATAACAACAAACCCCTAGTACCAAACTCATCTTCCTCATCTTCCTCATCTTCCTCATCATCATCATCGTCATCATCTTTTTTATTGTCAAAAAGACCTCTTTCACCAATCCCATCATCATCATTATCCAGTGTTAAAAACAAAATCAATAATAATGAAAATATAAATAATAGTATCAGTAATTTAAAACCAAAAAAACCAATCACAGATTTATTATCAAGCAATAAAGAAAACTTGACCATTTCAAATCTTAAAAAACCATTATCTGCAACCTCATCATCAAAACCCCCAATTTTAATAACCGATAAAAAAATCTCGACCGAAAAGAGTAAAAACAAAATTCCAATATTAATCAATTCCAAAAACCCAACATTTTTTCCCCAAGAATATTCAAAAATTATAAAATAAATAATGTATTTTTTTTCTTATTCACCATTCTAAATAAATATCTTTAATGTGATTCCTATTTAAATAAAATTGTAATTTAATGAAAAAAAACATTATTTCAATCGATTTTGTTTTAGGAATCAATTAAGATTTATTTATAAATTTATTTAAATGAGAAAAAAATGAAATTAAATTTTTATTTTTTTTTTATTTTTTTTTTTATTTTTTCCAAATTTTTTTCGTATCATTTTTTAATTTTATTTTTTTTTTTCTTTTTTTTTAAAATTGATATTTTCATCATAAATAATATAAAAATAATAATGAACGTCCAATTATTCTGGAATTTACTTTCAAAGGTTGAAACCTCAACTCCAGCCACTGCCCCAAATTTTGATACCAAAGAAAAATTATCAAAATTATTCACCGAAAATGAAACCCTTAAAACTTTATATCCATCAGTAAGTATAATTTATTAATAACTTTAATAATATACAACTCGACATTTTATACTTACTATAAACCATTCATTAGATCGATGCCAATGTTTTAAAAACTTTAGATGAAGTTTCAGAAGTTTTAAAAGGCGAAGATGCCAAAAAGAGAGATATCCAATTACACAAACTCAATAAAGATCTTTTAACCAAAACATATGTTTTTGCTGAAAAACTTACTGCTTTAGATTTAGCCTACTATGTTATTTTATATGAATGGATGGTAAGATTATATTAAAATTTAGGGAATAATACAGATTGGATAGATTAAAATTAAATGTATATTATAATAACAATTATAACAATAATAATGATTGTAGATTAATAATAACAATAATGATAATAATAATAATAATAACAATAATGATAATAAATTAATATTAATATAAACATAATTTTTTTAAAAAATAAAGTCAAAATTAAATGATAAAGAAAGATTCACATTTTGTAATATTACAAGATGGTTTAATTTAGTTCAAAATCAAAAATCAATTTTAAATATTCAACCAGTTATTGCAATTAGTCTTGTACCACCACCAGTTGAAAAGAAAGAAGAAAAGAAACCAGCTGCTGAAAAGAAAGAAGGTGCTGTTGAACAACCAAAAAAAGAAAAAAGACAAGCTCCACCAGCTGCACCAGAACCACCAATGGATATTTCAAGATTCGAAATTAAAGTTGGTAAAATTGTTGAATGTAAAAAACACGAAGCTGCCGATTCATTATATGTCGAAAAGATTGATTTAGGTGAAGCCGAAGGTCCAAGAACCATTGTCAGTGGTCTCGTTAAATTCATCCCATTAGATCAAATGTTAAATCGTAAAGTTTTAGTCCTCTGTAATCTTAAACCAGCAAATCTTAAAGGTATTAAATCATTTGGTATGGTTCTTTGTGCCTCAAACAGTGACCACACACAAGTCGAATTCGTCGAACCACCAGCTGATGCCGTTATTGGTGAACGTGTCGTCTTTGAAAAATTCCCAGGTGATTATGATAAAGTATTAAAACCAGCTACTTTTGATGCTGTTATTGGTGACCTCCAAACTAACGCCGATAAAATTGCTGTCTTTAAAGGTGACTTATCAAAAACCTCTGCTGGTCCATGTACTGTTAAATCAATTGCTGGTGTTCCAATTAAATAAAATAATATAAAATAAAATAAATATATATTTAAATCAAAACTAAAAAATTTTTAATTATTTTCATTGTATCAAATTAATCAATTTTTAATAACTCAACCAAAAATAAATTAATTTTTGATTGAATTAAAAAAAAAAAAAGTTAAATGATAAATCAGTGATCAAATAAAAATTAAAGTTATTTTCATTATTTTATTTTTCTAAAAATAAAATTAAAAAAAAATGGAAAAAAATAGATTATGAGAAATACATAATAAACGTTCACTATGAAGCTTACCACAGGGCTTTTTTTCTTCTAACGTTTTTTTTTTTAATATTTGACCAAAATTGAAATTTTTATTTTTTTTTTAAAAAAATAAATTTTTTTTTTTTTTTTCGTAATTTTTTTGCGACTTTATTTAAAATTTTTTTTTTTTTTTTATCTTTTTTCTATTGTAGCCAACTTTTGTTAAAATGTCACACAGAAAATTCGAAGGTAATTTTTATCATCAATATTTATATATATACTAGCTAAATAAAATTGATAATATTGTATAATAATTTAAAATTATTATTACTATTATAATATTATTTAATAACCTTTTAATTTAGGTACAGAATAAAAATATTTAAAGTTTTATAAATTAAAAAATGATTACATTTTCATACAAACTCTATCGTTTGATGGTAGTTGTTTGTGCTTGGATGTTTGATTTTAATTTTAAATTTTATATTATTTATCATTATTATTTTACTATCAATAAAAAAATATATTCTTGCTTTTATATTTATGGAATATTTAATGTTTGGTTTATTAATTATCAATTTCAATTATTATTATAATTTAAATAGCTCCACGTCACGGTAATCTCGGTTTCAGACCAAGAAAGAGAGCCAGCAGACATCAAGGTAAAGTCAAGTCATTCCCAAAGGATGACCGTACCCAAAAAGTCCACTTAACTGCCTTCATGGGTTACAAAGCTGGTATGACCCACATCGTTCGTGATTTAGAAAAACCAGGTTCAAAGATGCACAAAAAAGAAGTCGTCGAAGCCGTCACCATTCTTGAATGTCCACCAATGTACATTGTTGGTTTAGTTGGTTACATTGAAACCGCTCAAGGTCTCAAAACCTACAAAACCGTCTGGGCTCAACATTTATCAGACAACTTCCGTCGTAGATTATACAAAAACTGGTACAAATCAAAATCAAAGAAAGCTTTCACTAAATACGTCAAACAATACGAAACTGAAGAAGGTAAAAAAGCCATCGAAGCTTCACTCCAAGCCATCAAAAAACGTTGTTCAGTCGTCCGTGTTATTGCTCACACTCAAATCAACAAATTAAGATTAACCCAAAAGAAAGCCCACGTTCTTGAAATCCAAGTTAACGGTGGTTCAATCGTCGAAAAAGTTAACTTCGCTGTTGCCAACTTCGAAAAGACCGTCTCAGTCTCAGGTGTCTTCTCTGAAAATGAAATGATCGATGTTATTGGTGTTACCAAAGGTAAAGGTTTCAACGGTGTCATCAAACGTTGGGGTGTCCGTAAATTACCAAGAAAGACCCACAAAGGTTTAAGAAAGGTTGCCTGTATTGGTGCATGGCATCCATCACGTGTCAGCACCACCGTCCCACGTGCTGGTCAACTCGGTTATCATCATCGTGTTGAAAGAAACAAGAAGATCTACAGAATCGGTCAAGCCCAACCAGTTGAAGGTAAACAAATCTCAACCGGTAAAACTGAATTCGATCTCACCGAAAAAACCATCAACCCAATGGGTGGTTTCACTCACTACGGTGTTGTTGACCAAGACTTCATCATGGTCAAAGGTTGTGTTGCTGGTCCAAGAAAGAGAGCTTTAACTTTAAGAAAGACCATCACCCCACAAACTTCACGTGCTGCTTTAGAAAAAATCTCCCTCAAATTCATCGATACTACCTCATCATTCGGTAACGGTAGATTCCAAACCAGCTCAGAAAAATCAAAACACATGGGTGTCCTCAAGAAACAAAAAGTCACCAAAGCTTAAATTTTTCTTTAATAAAATAATATTTTTTTAAAACCTAAAATATTATAAAACAATCTTTTTTTCTTTTTTTTTTTTTTTACACATTTTAAATATTTCGCAAAGTTTTTATATAATTTTTTAATTTTTAAAAAAACTAATGAAAATTTTTTAATGTATATATATTAATGGTTTTATTTTTAAAATTAAAATCAAAGATTTATTAGAGAAATAGAATAAAGGAAATAATATTAATTATAGTTTTTTGATTAAATGTTTTTTATTATACAAAAGATTTTTATTTTATATTATATATATATTTTTTTAATTTTTAGAAACACCACAACATTTCTTGAATTTTTTACCGCTACCACATTTACAAACATCATTACGATCTTGTTCTGGTTTTTTAATACCGGTTGTACCTAAACTAACACCGTTTTCAGCTAATCTCTTTCTAATAAATTCTTCAGCTCTCTTCTTGTTTAAGTCTTCGTTGTTATCAAATTCGTTGGCTTCTCTTTCGGTGGTGATATGACCATTGGCTAAACGAATAATTTGTTCAGTTAAAAGTTCACCTTTGATGATACGAGTGGTGAATTGATCAACAGTGAATGAGAGTTCTTGGTTGGAGTATTGAGCTTTCATTTGTTCGAAACCGGTTTGGTGGACGAATTCTGGTTCATCTTGGAAGAAGAGTTTCATATCATTGACACCACTCCAAACGATGCTGTAAAGTGAAGTTCTAGTATCGAAAGTAACATTCATTCTTGAGGTCATATCAACTTGGAAGGTTTTAACTTGGTCATTTAAAATCTAAAAGAAATATTAAAATAAAAAATTAATAACATGTTATTATTAAATTATTTATTATTATTAAATACATACATTAACTTTACAATCGACAGTTTTCCAAGCTTCGATGGTGTTGGTGAAAATTCTACATTTGAAGTTAAAGGTACATCTTTGACAACTTTCAATCATAACTTTAGTAATACGGGCAGAGATAGTAAAGTTACCATCTTTACAGTTTTTAAAGTATACGGTGGTTTTAACATTTTTAATGGTTTCTTTATCTAATTCTATAGTTTCGTTATTTGAATCTTTGACGAAATGAACTGCTTGATCTTTGGCACCAGAACCTAATTGAGCATCGGCTTTTTTATCTTCGATGGTTTCTTTCATTTTAATGGCATCTTCACCTTTTGGTTGTGGTAATGAATTTTTTGGGTCAGCAACAGCTGCAACTGAGTCAGTAATGACTTGAGCTGAAATTTCTTCTTGTGTTTTTAAGTTTGATTGTTGATTTGATGACATTTTCTATATAAATTAGTTGTTTTTTTTTGTTTTTTAAATAAATAAATAAATAAATAAATTTGTTTGTTGTTTTCTTTTTTTTATTTCAAATTCTTAAATAAAAAAATATGAATATGAAAAAAAGTTTCAGTTTTTTTTAAAAAAAAAAAAAAAAAAAAAAATCTTAATTTTTTTTTTCAAAAAAAAAAATAAAAAAAAATAATAATTTTCAAAAAATTTTATAATAAAAGTTAAATAATGGGTTGATTTATATAGGAAAATTTTTCATGACCCATGGGATATTTTAACCCACACAAGACACCAAGTGAATAATCAAATAAAATGATATTAAATTTCGCTCTAATACACATACACACACATTTTACAGGTATTTTCCAAAAATAAATAAAAATAGATTATCTATTTTTTTTTTTTATTGATTTTATATTATAATTTTATTAGTTAATACTAATAAATGTTAATGTTTTTTTTTTTTTATTTTTAACTTTAAAAATTTTTTTTTTTTTTTTCTTTTTTTTCTTTTTTTTTTTAATTATAATTTATTATAAAATTATTAATAAGATTCTTTGAAAATTATAATCAATTTTTTTTTTTTTTAAAAAAAAACAAATACAACAAGTATCGTTCGATTATTTATTTTTTATTTATTTATTTATTTATATTAGGTTATTTTTTATTTTTAGTTTTTAATTATTATTATATACGGGAAAATTTTATTTTTACAATTTTGATTTTGGTTTTTGTGGTGGAACTTTATATATAGCAGATGCATTTGACAATAATGTGCCATCTTTTCTTTCAGCAGTTAATTTGATAAAGGCTAAAGATTTTGTAATTTTGTCAACTTCACTTTTACAAATAATGGTTTCACCAATGCTTGCACCAGCTATATAATTAATATTTAGATTAACAGTGAAACCAAATTGAAATTCATCTTGAGTTGAAACAAAACAAAATGCACCAAGACCTGAAAAAAAAAAAAAAAAAAAAAAAAAAAAATTAATTTTCAAAAAACTAAAAACTAAAAAAAAATTTATATAGTTACCATCTAATATAGTTGCAATACATCCACCATGCACAACACCATAGGTGTTGGTTAATTCTTTTTCAACTTTTACCTCGCATTCAATAAGGCCTTTTTCTACTTTGGTAAATTTTAGTAAATGGAATGTATCTGCAGAAAAACCTCTATATTTTACTACTTGGTCTAATAAAAGCTGAATATTATTTGTTAAATCTACCATTTATTGTGTGTAGTATATATATATTTATAAAATAAGACCAAAAAACAAAAAAAAAAAAATATAAGATAAAATACTATTTACTTATTAAACTAAAAAACTAAATTATATAATTTAAATAATATAAAAAAAAATAAAAAAAAATAAAAAATAAAAAAAATAAAAATGACACCATTGGATGCCTTTTTTTTTTTTTTTTTTTTTTTTAACCGAATTTATTTATAATTATAGTTTTTGTTTATCTAACCAATTATTTAAATTAAAATTGGAATTATTAAACCAATTGTTATTATTTATGATTTTTTCTAATTCTTGTTTAATTACACAATCACATAATTCTACAGGGTTGGATGTGAAAAATTGGTTAATTTCATTTAATTGGTCATTTGATAGTTTACTCGAAAATATATGATAAATCATGTTGGTATAAAGTATGTTGTCTTTAAAGATGGTATCTATTTGCTTAAAGTTTTCAGTAAACATTTTCCATGATACATATTTGAACTCTGGGTGGGATGTGTTCCAAAGGAATTGGGTATCATTAATTTGAACGGCTGGTGTCAATGAAAACTTTAACATATTTTCATATAGTTGTTCAGTTGGGCTACCGTATGAAAGTACTTGTAAATATTGGATCTTTTCAGCAATGTCTGTGGTGTTCAAGTATTGAGAGATGATTTCTTTTTGTTCGATTTCACCACCATTGTGCAAAACACTTGTTAATACAAATTTTGCGATATTTGGGTTTAGTGATGTTTTATCTAATTTGAATTGTTCGTATCTCTTCTTTGATTCGTTTACAATTGGCTCGTAACCTAAAAGTGCTAATTTAGTATTGACGATACTACGAAGCAATGTATTACCTGAATCTTCATTTTCAATTGGATCGAAACCTAATTTATTTGAAATACCAGTTAAAAGTGTAACAACGGCTCTATTGAACTTCTCTTTGTATGGTTGGTCAAAGATTACGTCACCAATTTCACCGATGGTTTGGACGATGAATGTCCAAACATCAGAGTCTGTTTCATCTGAAAATGCATTTAAAAGTAGATCCATATATAGGGAGATTTCTTTTGAACCAGACTTGCAGACGTTAAAGAGATCAGAAAGTACACCTAATCTATCGACAGCAGAGAGTTCCATCGATTTAATCTTTGGGACTAATGGAACCAATATCTCTTGATTATAGTCGATACGTAAAAATGATGTTTGACCGTAGTTTGGTTTTATCCATTGACCACGTTTAAAGTTGGGAATTGTAAATGTATCTGATTCTTTTTCCAATGTAAAGCTATATTCGCCCTGTTCTGTGAGGAATCTAATGAAGCAGCTCCAAATGGTTTTGTTATTGCTGTTTTTGTCGAATGTGAATCTCTTTTGTTTTAATTTAAATGTTCCTTCGACTTCAGTTTCTTCAATAGTAATTACTGGATAGCCTGGCTCTTTAGTGAATGAATTAATGAATTTGCTAACATCGAGACCATTTGATTCTAATGATAGTGATTCCCAAAGATCTTCAGTTACTGTATTCTTGTATGAATGTTTATTTAAATATTGATTGATTGCTTTTTTAAAACTATCACATCCTAAACGATTTTCTAACATTTGAACTATACAGGCACCTTTGTTATATGAAATATCATCAAATATTTCTTGAATTTGTGATGTTGAGTATACCGGTACTTCTATTGGGTGTGTATTCTGTAATGCATCTAGGGTTAGGGCTTTGTTTCTATGATTTTGTGAAAACTCTTTCCACATTTTCCATTCTGGGAATAAATGATTTGCAGATAAATAACCACAAAAATTTGCAAATCCTTCATTTAACCATAATTGAGACCACCATTCCATAGTTACTAAATTACCAAACCACTAATAAAAAAATTAATAAATTAATAAGTATTTGGATTTCAATAATTTATAGATATATTATTATTAAATATAAATATGATACTTACTTGGTGGCTAATTTCGTGGCTAATCATATCGACCATTTCTCTTTTATTTACCAAGGTTGTTTTATCAGATGTTAGCAAATATATATCGAGATAGGTTAATAGACCCCAATTCTCCATAGCATAGAATGAAAATGATGGAATGGCTGCATGATCAATTTTTTTTAATGGGAACGAAATACCAAAATACTCTACAAAAAAGTCTAATGCCTTAACACCAATTTCTAATGCATATTCACTTGAATCTTTAACACCTCTTCCTTTGTAAACACGTACCCTGGTCTTATCAATTTTACTGTATGCCTCTATATATTCTAAATCACCAATAACAAATGCAACTAAATAAGTGCTCATAATTGGTGTAGTTTCAAAACTATTTTTATAAAAAAAAGCATTAATATATTTTATTATCAAATATTGATTTTATTATCTATTATTACTTACGTAAAAGTTTTGGTTTGATTATTGTTTTCTAATATCTCTGTTTCCATTGTATTTGAGATGGCTGTTAAATTTTTATCAATTGTTAGTTTTAAATTAAATGTGGCTTTTAAAGAGGGTTCATCAAAACATGGGAATGCACGACCTATAGAATAAAAGATGTGTTAATTAAATATTATTTTTATAAACCACCTAGGATGATGGTGTACCGTACTCTATAGTTTAAAGTATGGTATGTATACATACGTGCATCTGGAGCTTCGAATTGTGTTGAAAAAATCCAATGGTCTTCACCATCTGCATTATATTTTGAACGATAGAATCCTTTTAGTTTGTCATTAATAATACCAGTAAATAAAATTCTTAATTTTGAATCACTTGAAACTTTTAATGGTTGTTCAAATTTTAGAATAGCAATTTCATCATCTTGATCATATTCTATGGATATAGCTTTTTGATTTAAAATTTCTGCTTGTTGAATTTCAATATCGATTGAATGTATAACGATGGTATCAGTGGACTGAGTGATATCTACAGTTATTTCTTCTTCTCCATTATATTTAAATTGTTTGGTATCGCAAACTAAATGAATATTATACGATTTTGGTTTAATATTGTCTGGTAATACTAATCTATCAACTTTATCAATTAAATACTGTTTGTTTTTATTTCTACACATCTATTGTATTGTATTGTTATTATTATTATTATTATTATTACTGTATCTAAAGATTGTGTGGGTAATTAAATAAATAAAATTATTTTAAAAAAAATAATTAATTTCAACAAAAAAAAATTTTAAAAAAATTTAAAAAAATTGGGAATTTCATTTTTTTATTTATTTTTTCATCTTAATTTAAACATTATATTTTATTAATGTATCTATTGTTTTCAAAATATATATTTTAATAAAGAGTATGCTAGCTTTATCTTATAATTTAGTTTTCAATTTATTGAAAGTAGTTATTTATCAAAAAAAAAAAAAAAATTTAAAAAATTATCTTTGATTTTTCCTTTTTATTAATTTTTTTTTATTTGTTTATGAATTTTCTAAAGTTTGGTTTTAGAAATTTTGAAAATAAAAGCATTGGGTATAAAGATCAAAAAACCCATAAAAACAATACCTATTTTCTCAAAATATAAAGTAGGTTTTAATATTTTTTAAAGTTATTAAAAAGTTATTTAAATATTTAAATAACAACCTGATCCAGTATGAGCAGTTATATTATCACTCTATAGAGTGCTTGAACAGGCCATACATTTTTTGGTTTCAAGTGTTTATATTTGAAACCAAACCACCCCACTAAATTAAAAAAAAAAACTAAATAATTTGTTAATATTATTTTATATAAAATAATATTAGCTAACTTTATTAATTATTTGAATGTTAATGAGGTAATTTAATAAATGATTTGATACATCAATAGAAAAAAAAAAAAAAAATAAAAAAAAAAAAAAATGGTTAATTAAAAAGTTGGTTTTTTTTTTTCGATTAATAATTTCATTTAAAAAGATGCCATAATTTTATTAATAAAATACTATTTTATATTTTTAGAAAATAATACTTTTAGACTTGATAGTTAAAAAAATATTTATTTATAATTTTTTATAAAAATAAAAATAAAATTTTTTTTCCCAAAAACTATAAAAAATATTTTAATCATAGTTTTGATTAATTTATAATGATAATGACAATAATAATAAAATAATATATGAATAATAAATCTAAACAAATAAATATTAATATTTTGTACAGTTTTTTATTTATTTTTATGATTGTAAGGTACTTTGGGTAATAATTTCTACCTTTACTCTTATTTTTAATTGGTTACCTTCTAAATATCCACCTTCTTTTGGAGTTTTATTGCCTATAAATTGGGGGAAGCCGGCTCTAATTTTTAAACTATTAAAACATACAGTTATATTTGCTTTTTATTGGTAAATAAAAAAATTAGTAAATAAAAATAATTTAAAAAAAAATATAATGATGTGTATACTTACAACCTCTTTTATAATTTTTTGTAGAGTCAAAATTTAATAATTCAAAAGAAAACTGAACATTTGTTTCACAGTTTAAATTATTTACTTTGGTTAGGTAGAGTGAAATATGACCTGAATTCATTGCTAAATTGCCAAATGGGAATAATTGAATAATAAATTTATTATCACCAACTTGAAACTCTGGTGAGTTTAAATGTCTGTTGTTTCTAGAGTCATTGATTTTAGTGGAGTAGTCGGAAATAATCCAATCATTTTTATACTTGAAGGATACGGTGGGTCTAATTATATTGATTTCATCCTTTAATCTTTCCAAAGATAGCAGGGTTTCTCTTAACATTCTTTTGGTAGTCTCGTTCTCTTGTTTGGATTCGCTGAACAATTGTTTATACTTGATAATGATATTCTCTATATATTCTGTATGATCTTGTTGTTTTAAATGATCACCCATCTCGTCTCTAATAACCATTTCATTGCAACCGCCCTGTTTATATCTACATTCTACTAAAACCTTTTTACATTTTTTAATTTGATGTGATCTTAATAAAACTTTTTCTATTTTTTCAAAACATTTGTCACATTCTACTATATCATTTCCATCGCCTCCGTGACCTTTTAGATGGCAGTTTTTCATATGACTTCCCAACTCCTCAACCAAAAGTATTGCTTTACATCCTATTGATTCTTCATTTTCACTATCTTTATTGTTTTTTAATACATCAATTTTTTCTTTATTATAAATTCTTAAAATATTGGACAAAT
>NW_003519576.1:0-50199 GCF_000190715.1 Dictyostelium purpureum | reverse complement strand
ACCAAAATCAACTTCAACACCACCACATCCAAAACAAAAATCAAAATCAAAATCAAAATCAAAACCAAAACCAAAATCAACCCCAACTTCAACTTCAACTTCAACCCCAATGCATGTACCACCACCACAACAAGCAGCCCCATCCGTATATCCACCAGAGTCATCCACCCGTCCAGAGTTCGTTGAAGGACCTTCAATTGAAGAGAATAACGAAGAACTTGGTGAGTGGGTTACAATATTCACATCACCTTCATCATTTGCACAACAACCAAATGAGGGAATGTGTGAGGGGCCATCAATTGAGGAATTTGATGAAGAGCTTGGTGAGTGGGTAACAATCTATACCTCACCTTCATCATTCGCTCAATCCACCCAAGGACCAACACCAGAACCAACACCAGAACCAACACCAGAACCAACACCAGAACCAACACCAGAACCAACACCAGAACCAACACCACAACCAAGTACATCCACCACCTCATCTGCCTATCCAAGTTTCTATGCACCAGAATCCAAGTACTATTTTGAAGGTGCATCAACACAATCAAATGAGGGAATGGGTGAGGGACCATCAATTGAGGAGTTTGATGAAGAACTTGGTGAGTGGGTAACCATTTACACATCACATGCATTATTCACACAATCCACCCCACAACCAACACCAGAACCAAGTACTCCAACCACTGCATCAAATTACCCAACATTTTATGCACCAGAATCTAAATTTGATATTTCAGGTGCATCAACAATCTAATGGGAAAATTTTTAAGAACTATTTAAAGAATTTGATGAAAAACTTGGAAAATGGACCCAATACACACCACAATATATAATCATTTAAAAAACTCTTGGTATTTAAAACACTCCATTTCAGATGATGCTTCCAAAAATTTTGCAAATTTTAATTTTTTTTTTAATTTTTTTTTTTTTTTTTTTTTTTTTTTCAAAATTTTTTTTTTTTTTTTATTATTTTTTTTTAAGGGGCCCATAGAATTTTGTTATAATTATTATCAAACAAACTGAAATCTCCGTTAATGGAGGTTTATTATTGTAAAATTACAAATTTTACTATTTTGGGGGTTATTCAGTTTCTAAATTTTCAATTATAAAAAATATTGAAATGAAGAAACAACAAATAACCATCTTGGGGGTACAGCATGTATTGCCGCTAAATGTATACAAAGAGTTACGTCATCTAACCAAACCAATTTTGCTATAGTCATAGAAAAAGGTAATTTAATTTTAAAATCTATATTTTTATATGACAACAATTATGCTAATATACGAACTTTTTTAAACCAAATCAAATTGCCAATTCAAGTATGTGAATCTGGAAAGCACTTTAAAGATATTGAGAAGTTAATAGGTTTACTTGTGTTTTTCAAGAGACATTTAACAGAGCTAGAATTAACTCTTTTTCCAATATAGACATGAACTCACCAGATTTATGTTTTCATGGATTGCAAAAAAGAGGTATAAAATTAATACCTTATTTCATACAAATTCAACATAAAGTTCCAGTTGATAAAAAGGTATTATTACAACAAGCATTGCGTTACAAATGATCAATCTTTTAATTTATTCAAAAATTCACATTTTATTGAATTAATGGAAATTGCCACTGATGGGAAATATATTCAATACAAACCAGAACAAATGGTTGAATATGTTCATTTGATGGCAAAAGAATTCAGGGTATTACAATCAGAAAAAGTCAGGGCGATTGGCAAAAAAGCCATTTCACTAGATTTATGGAGATCACCTTATAACCATTATTATTTTTTATGTCTCAATGTTCACTTCATAGATGATAATTATATTTTACAAAAAGTATTATTAGATTTTATTTATTTTGGTGAAAAAAAACATACTTCAGAAAACTTGTACCACGTTTTGGTTGACCGTTTAAAAAAATCAAAACACGAATTTAAAGACTTTAATATCCGTACTAAAGAAAGTAACAAGTGCAAGTAATCATGTAATGGCCACTCAAGGTGAAGTCGTATGCCAGGTCCAGATGAGCGATCAAATCAAATCAAATATCAATTTCGAAGTTTTTAAGGATCAAGACATCACAGCTTCTTGTATCCTCGGTTTAGGAGCTTTAAAGTCTCTCGGTTTAAATCCAATCGTGACAGAAATGAAGTTATATTCGTTTAGAAACTAAACTTGTTACTTTCTTTGCAACAATCCGAACAGCCAAGCAAAAGAATTTGGCAGCCATTCTTGCTTGGCACATTGTCTGGATTTATTTAGCAAAATTTGTGGGCAAATATTTTCTTCTTAATTGGATTCGTTGGTTAAAATCTTAAGTTCAATTAAAAACAATTCCCAAATCGATTTCAAAAACAACTCAAATTAAAAATTCAATCATTAAATCTTAAAAAAAAATTCCCAAATCAAAAATATATTTTATTCATTCTTCAATAATATAACAAGGAAAATTTCAATATCTATCTCATTCTTTCAAAGGATCTATACCTGATCACGTATCATTAAATTTTCTTTGTCTAGAAGATGCAGTTTTTTTATTAACCAAAATTTTTAATAAAAAAAAAAAAATTTTAAACAAACCAATTTTATTTATTTATTTTTTTAATGTTTTTTTTTAGTATTTTTTTTATTTTTTTTTAGTTTAGTTTTTTCAAAGTTATTTTTTATGAGTTTTCTAAAAAATATTTTTTTTATTAAATTTTTTAATAAATTTTTTTTTTTTTCTTAAATTTAAAATTTCATTATTTTTTTTAAAATAAAAATGGATACACAAAGTCGTAAAGCAGTTTTTTTAGATTGTGACCCAGGTCATGATGATGCTTTTGCAATCCTTTTAGTAAGTATATAATTGATTTAAATTTAAAATTTAAATTTAAATTAAAATTAAAATTAAAATTTTTATTATTAGGCATGTTACACAGAAATGTTTACAGTTTTGGGTATTTCTACCATTGGTGGTAATCAAACTGTTGAAAAAACAACAAACAATGCATTAAGAATTTTAGAATTAATTGGTAAATCAAATAGTACAATTAGTGTAGTTAAAGGTGTTTTACAACCATTAGCTCGTCCACCAATGGTATGTCCTGAAATTCATGGTGATACAGGTCTTGATTTAAGACCAGGTTGCACTCTTAAAGTACCAGATGCTACCCAACAACCAATTACAGACAAACCAGCAATTCAATTCATGTGGGAATCGATCAGCAAATACTATAATGAAAATAATGGTGAAAAAGTTACAATTGTAGCTACAGGTCCATTAACAAATGTTGCTTTATTATTCCTTGTTTATCCCCAAGTTAAACCTATGGTCGACGTTTCTATTTTGGGCGGTTCGATAAACTTTGGTAATATTTCACCAGCTAGCGAAGTAAGTTACTCTTTAATATTATTGAGAAAAAATAATTTTTTAACACTTTTTTTATTGACAACAGTATAATATTTTAGTTGATCCAGAGGGAGCCAAAGTTGTATTTGAAAGCGGTGTACCAATTACTATGGTACCTTTAGATGTTTCTCATATGGCATTAGTAAATAAGGAAGTTATTGATCGTATTGCTGCACTCAAAAAAGAAGGCGACACAAATCAATTTATTGACATCATCATAGAATTATTATTGTATTTCTCGGATAATTATAAATTAATTTTTGATTTCGAACATCCACCATTACACGATCCATTGGCTGTTGCCTATTTAATCGATCCAAGTATTTTCACATCTAGATTATTAAGAGTAGATGTAGAAACTTCAAGTAATCTTTGTTTAGGCAGAACCGTTGTCGATTTATTCAATTTCTCAAAATTAGAAAAAAACGTAAATGTATGCACCAATATTAAAATAGAAAAATTCTGGGACATGCTCATTCATGCAATCGATAACTGTTACAATAATTTAAGAAATAAAAAATAAACTATTTATAGAAAATAATTTTTATAAAAATCTAAAAAAGTTTATTTTTTTTTTATTTTGATATTTAAAATTTACTTTATGTGGCTTATGGTATTTATAATCATTCTATCATCCATTAACCAATCATTTTCATCGTATGAACCTATTGATTTTAATAATTCTTTAGTTTTATTTGACATTTTAAAATCTTTTTCAACATAAATATTTGAAGGAAAACTTCTGTGGAATAAGTTGTATTTAATGCATGATGGATGCTTTGATTTTGATACTAATTCTTTCCATTTTTCGAATTCTATTTTTTCGCAATTATAATGTTTCTCTAATAAATTATAAATATATGTTGCTTCAATTGAATTGCCATATAAACTATAAATTGAATTTGAATTGTTTTGATTTAACCAGCTTTTTTCATTAAATATTATATTGATGATGTTTTTTGATAATACTGTTATCGGTGAAAGATATGCATAGTTATATAAACTTGGATAGTAGCCAATAATACCAGATGCTTGGGCTGCTAGTTGGAAAATATCGGTTGGATGACCAATACCAGTTTCAGGATTTGACCATATATCTGGTAAACGAAGAACGATTGATGGGATACCTCTTGACTTTTCAGCATGTGTTAATAAACATTCTGATACTATTTTTGACTGAATATACCCAACTGAAATATTATCAAATCTTGGCAATATTTTATTTTCATCGAATTCTTCTCCATTTAGAGATTGGTTGAAAAAGACAGAGTATGACGAAAAATGAACAATAAGTTTTTGTGTTTTGTTTGAGACTGACAGTTTTATAATATCTTTAAGAGAATTGGAATTGATAGCTTTGCTTTCTTGATAGTTTGATAGTAGATTTAAATATGCTGCTGAATTAATTATAATATCAACTTCATTTGAAATGAGTGTATAGTTTTCATTGGAAAGACCTAGCTTTTCTTTTGAAATATCACCTATAACTATAATAATCTTTGATAGTTGTTGTTGTGTAATAGAGTCATATAGTTGATGGTGTTTTAGTTTGTTTACAATTTCGTCCATAGGATTGGGTAAGTTTGTTTTATTTCTTATTAGGCAATACACTTTTGAACAACTTTCCATTTTAACTAAATGACTTAATAAATATGAACCTAAGAATCCATTTGAACCTGTTAATAGGATTGACTTGTTGTTATTATTATTTAAAATTGATTTTAAAGAATAAGGTTTTGAAACTATAGAGTCTTCTAGTTTAATTTCTTCTTTAATAAAATCTTCGCTTGTTATTTTAGTATTATTTTCTTTATTAGAATTTGTCATGGATTTGTTTTTATAACCTTTGGTAATAATTTCGAGTGATTGTGATATTTTATTATTTTGTAATTGTTGGATTGTAATTAAATTGGTTCCAAATTGATTATCTAGCCAGTTCTTTAATTGAACAATAACTAAACTATCGAGGCCATACTGGGTTAATTGAAATTCCAAGTTGATTTTCGATTCATCAATTGATAATAGTTCTGAAATTTTATTTATGATTTTGGATTTTATACTATCGCTACTACAATTATCATTTTTTGATTTTTTTGATCTTCTAATTATATTGATTTCATAGTCAAACTTGAAAAGATTATGGTTTGAGTTTAATAGATCTTTATGTTTGAAGTTTGTGAAGCAATAGTTTGGATGTTTGTTTTTATCTTGAATGAAAAGGTCAAGTGAACTTAATATTAATTGAGGGGAAATAAAAACTGAAACTAAAGATTTTAACATCATCTCGACTGCTTCGTTTCTTGAAACAAAACCAGTTGATGCTATTGCACCTAAATTAATGGATATGGATGGTAGTCCAATTGATTTTCTGTATTTTGATAATGAATCAATTACACTACAAGCACTGACATAACAACATTGTCTTTCTGAACCTATAACTGATACCGCTGAAGATGCCATTATAAATTGTTTTACTTTCCATGAACGTTGAATTGATTCATTGTGTAAATTAACTGCGCCAATTGTTTTTGCACCATGTGTAATATTTAAACGATTCATATCGACATCCTTAAGATCACCAATATCATTTACAAATGCAAAGTGAATTACTGTATCAATATTTGTAATGTTTGAATTTAATTCTAGGTCATTTAATACTTTTTGAATTTCGTTACAATTTTCGATATCGATTTGATTAAAGTGGAAGTTAATTGAATTGTCTTTTTGATGTTTAGTTTGATTGATTAATAGTTCTAATTCCCATTTTAATGGTGATTTTGTCAAGATAATTATATTTTCGATTGATTTGTTTGAATATTTAACCAGCCATTGTAATATTTCTAATATAATACCAGTTTGACCTGTTACCAATATATTTTTGCCCATATTTAATCTTGATATATCGTAGCTATTCTTCATAATAATTGTGTCATTTTGTTTTTGTTCATTAAATACTTTTGATATCATATCATTGTCATGATTTACAACGATTTTACCAATATGTTGTCTTTTATTAACATATTCAATTGCATCTTTAAATTGACTGTTTGAATATTCAGTAATTGGAACAAGCTCTAATTTGTTTAAATTAAACATTTTGATTATTTTTTTTAAATAAGATTTGAATAATGAGGTTGAAAATTTTACTAGTTCTACATTATTATATCCATAGTTGTATTTAAAGTGATTGTTTGTCATATAGTCATTTGGTGTTAAATGTGTAATTGAAAGATCGACAATTCTACCACAAGTATTTAGACATTGAAAGTTTGAGTCCATATATTCTGATGATAATGTATTTAATATTAAATCTACACCTTGATGGTGTTCATCACATTCTAATTCTATTAATTTGTTTTTAATTTGGTGAACATAGTTTTTATTTCTTGATGAATAGATACCAGTAATAAATGAGCCATATTTGTCCATTAAATATTGTTCTTTCTCTTTTGAGCCAACAGTTAAAAATATATAACCTTTGTGTTCTTTACATTTTAATAGTTCTAATGATGAAAGACCTACACCACCTGTTGCTGAGTGAATTAAAATAGTTTGATCTGGTTGTAAATTTCCCATATAGAAAATACTATGTAGTGTTGTAACATAAACTGATGGAATAGATGCTGCTTGGACATGGCTCATACTTTTTGGTTTGAAACATACATATTTATGATCTATTATAATATGTGACCCACTAGATTTTGAAGCTGTACCAAACACTTCATCACCTACTTTTAATTTCTTTACAATATCCCCACAACGAGTAACAATACCACTAAAGTCATTACCGATATTTGGATATTGATTTAATCCATTTTCAAACTCCTCGTCTTTGCTGAATTTAGGATCAAGATTAATTGGTACTTGACCAATATACATTAAATAGTCTTTATAGTTGATGCCAGAACCTTTAATTTCGATTTCGATTTCATTTGGTTTTAGTTCTTTTTTAGTTGTTAATACATATTCTAAATTTTGATCAAGATGAATCATTAAGTTGTCTTTATTTGTTTCGAACGAATTTGATGTAAATGATTGTTTAATTTTGGGTTTTTTGTATCTTTCAAAATATACTGTGTTGTTTTTAATTGTAAACTCTCTATGGTTATTTGTTGTTGAGTTTATTAATATATCAATGATTGATAATACATTTTCATTTTGAATTGAAATAGTATCGAAATCTAATGAATATAAAACTAACTGAGGGAATTCTACTAAATATCTTGAGCAGCCATTGAGTGATGATGACAAATAGTTATTTGATGTTGAGTTTGATAAAATTAAAACATGTTTAAAATGACTTTCAATTTGAAGTTGAAGTAAAAGCTGATTGATTTGAATATATTCAAACGTTATTTCTTTAAAGTTGGTTATATCTAATGGATCTATTGCTTTCAAAAAAACGATTAGTGTTTTACTTTGTTTAATTGAATCGATTGATTCTTGAATCCAAGTATTAAATTCATTGAAGGAATCCATTTTTTTTATTTTTGAATTAAATAGTGTATTTGATTTAAATGATTCGTTAATATTTGACCCATTTTTACTACTTCCAAACAACACAATATTATCATATGAAGATAATTCTTTCATTGATTCCTTATTTAATAATACTGTTTCGTTTATATTTGGTTTTCTTGTTTGTATTAAAAAGATTGATTTGTCATTTCCATACATTGTTGTGTCTTTAAAGTTGCATTCATTTAGTATTTTGAACCAACTTTCTTGTTTCAAACAGTTTCTATCATTTCTGATTTCAATATCTTCTTTTGATGGCCACCATTGTGGGAATACACCGAAGAGTGAATCAATAAATAATGATTTAAATGGTGCCTCTACGAAAAGTAATTGACCATTTGGTGTTATAATATTGTATATTTCATTTAAACTAAATTTAATTTGTTTTGAGACATGCAATACATACGACATTATAACCATATCATAATAGGATGGTCTTAAATCTTGTTCTTTTAATGGCTTGTCTAAATCTAGAACACGATAAATTATATTTACACCTTTGATGTTTGAAAGCTTTTCTTTGATATCTGAAAAAAATGATGCGGAAATATCACTCCATGTAAATTCTATATCAATATTTGATGATGGATTGTCGTTTAATAGTTGGTTGATTCTATCTAATACTAATATTGTTAATGAGCCTACACCACCTCCAAATTCTATTATTCTAAATACTATTGGTTCATTAATAGTTGCTTTAATTGGTTCAGCAACAAAGTAACCCAACAAATCATTTAATCGACTAATAGGTTTTAAATTTTTGTAAAAGTTATCTAATAGTCCATCTTCAAACAATGATTGAGCATTATCTGTATTAGGATCGTCATCTTCTAAAGGGAATATTTGTTTTGACATTACTTTGGTTGCTATTTCGAAAATTCTAACATTTTTATCATCGCTGTATGTGAGTTGGTTTATTTGTTCTTTGGTATCTAAAGTATTATATTTTTTTAAAACTTCAAATAAAAAGAAAAATTGGTTTTCATTTACTGATTCATTATAATAGAGTTGTTTAAACTGGCTAAATTCCATTGTTGGTATTGTTTCATTGTTGATATTTGGACGTCTTTGATTAATATGGTAGTAAAATACTGATAATAGGTATTCTTTTGAAATAAAATATTCATCAATTATTCTTCCATTGGTTTGATATAAATGACTGAGTTCTTGTGGTTTTTCGATTAGTGAATCTTTTGATTGTTGATATGGTATATAGATTTCGTTTGATGGTGGTGGAGTAATTAATGTATTGTCGATTATTGGTGTGATTGATGTGCAAATTATATTTGCAATTTCAATTAATAATGTGCCATCCTTTAGCATTATTTTAATTGATCCAGAGTATGAGTATAAGCTAATTCTTGATTTCATTTCGGAATATACATATATTTCAGAATGTTCATTTGATGGTGGTATGTTGGATGAATAGTATTTTAATCCTTCGACACTATCTAATACAATTTGGCATTGGTGTTTAATAAAACCTAACAACCCATGTAAGCATGTATCTAATATAGCAGCATTAAAAAATGATGTCATGGTATCATTTTTAAGTAAATGATTAAATTCATTTTGATTTTGAATTTCATTTAATGATACAACCGATAGAGAACAGTTTTTACCAACATAGCATTCTTTAACACCTTGGAATAAACCTTTATATGTTAATCCAGTTTTGATTCTAATTGATTCGTAGAGTTCTTGTTTTGATATCTTGGTAAAATTGCATTTATTTTTTAATTCTTCAATGTTGATTTGATTTATTTCGCCACCATGTTTAAATAGACTAAAGTTTGAAGTTGAACATAATACCCATTGGTTTGAAATTGAATCTTTAAAGTGAGATTTGGCATTGAATTCATTTTTTGAAAGTGTATTAATTGTAGTTTGTAGACATTGGTCAACACCGTCTTGTAATACTAATGGTGTTTTAAATTCGATTGAGCCGATTGTAATGTCTTGATTTGGATATATATTGAATAAATTGGTGATATATCCACATCCTGGAAAATAGTATTTTCCCTTTACCTGATGTCCTTTTAGCCATTGAAATGGTAACTTTTTAGTATCGATAAATGCTTGATATGATTTAGATGGGGATTCATTTGAATTGCCAAGATGTTGAATTGAAGGTCCTTCTTTTCTAATCTTTTCATATGCTGAGTTTTGTTTGAAATACATTTTATCATCCCATTGATACAATGGCAGATCGTTTGATTGTTTATAAATACCATTGTTATTATTTTGATTTAATTGTGATTTGAAATTAATATTAAATGAATGGTTTGTATAAAGTGTTGAAATTGTTTTTAAGAATTCATCATGGTCATTTTTCTTTTTGTGAAGTGGTGAAAATATGGCAACTCCTTCACCATTTTCAAAATATGGTGATTGTTGTGATTTCATTTGATTTAAATAGAATGATAATGCTGAATGTGGCGCAACTTCAATAAAAGTGATTTGATTACCATAGTTGTTTTCTTCAATATATTTATATATGTTTGAAATGGTTTGTGCGAATCTAACTGGTTGTAGAACATTTTCGAAAACATATTCTGCATTGAATGGTGTTGTTTCGTGATTTAATAAGTTGGTTGTAACTGTTGAGAATATAGGTGTTGTTGATTGTTTTGATTTAAAATTTAACGAAAGAAGTTCATCTTTGATTGCTAACTGACTTGATGTATGGAATGATGATGGTGATCCCAACATTGCACAAAATACCTCTTTTGATTTTAGTTCAGTAGTAATTTCGTTTAAAATATTTTCTTTACCAGAGATTACAATTGATGATGGTGAATTGTAACATGAAATCTCTAATGATGGATATTTTGATGAATAATCTTTTAAATACTCTTCGGCACCTATGTTTATCGATAACATTTTACCACAACCATTTGTTCTATTTTGTGCTACAGATCTGTGATATGTTACATAACATAAAGTTTCGAAATCAATGATTCCAGAGCAATGAGATGCCACAATTTCACCAAGAGAATGTCCAGTAACTATATCTGCTTTGATACCCCAATGTTTATAAAGTTCGAATAATGATACTTGAATCATTACATTTGATGGTTGTGCAAGAATTGGTTCATGAATTGATATGGTATCTTTGTCATCAATTGATCTTAACTTTTTTAAAACAGAGTACCCATAATATTTGAATAGTTCAGTATCGAACTTATCTACTGATTGTTTGAAAATTGGTTCATTTTCGTATAGTTCCATTGCCATTTTATTATATTGTGGGCCTTGACCGCAAAATACAAAAACTGTAAAGGGTTTGTTATTTTTAACTGTAATGTTTGAAATGGTGTTTATATTAGATGATCTAATTTCATTTTTTGAATCTTTAAACTCTTCCCAATTACTTGCAATAATAACTGATCTTTGAACAAGTGATGTTGGTTTATTTTTAATTTGATTATTTGCAAATTCATTAAAAGACACATTTTCTGAATGATCGTTGATAATTTGTTTATATTTATCTAAGGATGTTGATGAGTTTGACGAGAATGGAATTAAATACTTTTTAATTGCAGTGTTTTCATTTTGAATATTATCTTGTTTGTATTCCGATAAAATGAGACAACAATTCGATCCTAACAATTAAAAAATGAAAAAAATTTAATATATTTGAAATGTTTATATTTTTTAAAATCTAAACTTACCAGTTATACCAAAGTTATTAACAGCCATAGTAATATTTTTGTTACTACAAAAGGGTGTTGGTTCAGTTACTACTTTTAGACGCCATTCATCGAACTTGATATCTGGATTTGGTGATTTAAAGTTGATATTTTGAACAAATGATTTGTTTTTAAACATAACACAACATTTGATTAATGATAGTACACCTGATGATGCTTCACCATGGCCAATATTTGATTTAATAGAACCAATTAGAACTTGTTTATTTGTATCTTTGAATACTCTTGAAATACCCTCTAACTCTATTGGATCTCCAGTTGGTGTACCAGTACCATGACATTCAATATAATCGATATCCGAAGCATTGATTTGGCCATCAGTAGATTCAATTGCAGATTTAATATTTTCATATTGAGATGACTTTGATGGCTGATAAAAGTTTGCTTTATCATAACTACCATCAACATTTGAACTTGAACCTTTGATAACACAATAAATATTATTACCATCTTTAATTGCTTGTCGTAAATTCTTTAATACAATTATACCAACACACTCAGAACGTACAAAGCCATCAGCCTCTGAGGAAAATGAGTAACACTTTCCAGTTGGACTTAACATTGATAGATGGGAAAATGATTTTGATATATTTGGGTCTAATATAAAAAAATTTTAAAAATATTAATATAATGAAAACTTTTTAAACAAAAATAAAAATCTTTTATTAAACAATACATACCAAGTATAAAGTTAACACCACCTACAACCGAGACATCAGATAGACCTCCTTTTATAGATTTGTAACCAAAATTAATTGCATTTAATGACGAGCTGCATGCAGTATCGATTGTAATTGACTCACCACGAAAATCGAAACAGTATGATATTCTATTAGCTACTGAGTGAATTGATGCACCAAAAATATTTTTTTGAGTTTCAAATGGAGATCTATTGACACTATCATAATCGGAAGTTGAGGAACCTATAAAAGTACTTGTTTTTGAACCTCTTAATGTTGATGGATCTATACCAGCATCTTCGAGTGCTTCCCATGTGCACTTTAATAGCAATCTTTGTTGTGGATCGATTGTGTTGACATGTTCATCACTTGGATGGATACCAAAGAAAACAGGATCAAAAGACTTCCATTCTTCAAGCGGAATGAGACCAGCGTATTTGGAAACGATATCACCAGCGGCATGATAGTTATCAGACCATCTATCAGATGTTTCTACAACACCATCAAAACCACTTATTAAACTATCCCACAGTTGTTTTGTATTTGAAATTGATTTTGATAAACTACCACTTGGAGCTCTAAAACCTATACCAATAACTGCTACTTCTAAATTATTTATATTATTTATATTATTTATTGAAATCATTATAATATTTATTTAATAATAAAATAAAAAAATAAAAAAAAAAAAAAAAAAAGTTGATTTTAATATTTTGTTTTTAAAACAGTTAGATATTAAAAATAATATTTACATAATGATATTTATCTTTTTGTAACCTTTAAAAGAAGATTCTTTTAATTGTCTGTTGGAGAAACTTTCGAAATTCTATTAAACCCCTTTTTTTAACTGCCCCAAAAAAATACCCATTCATTTAATAAGAAAATTAATTATTTTAATTGATTTTAAAACAGATAAATAAAAATTAGTGCCAAAATAAATAAAAATATTAAAAATATTAAAAAAACACCGTTTTTCACAATGTGCAAATGTAAAAAACACCATTTTTTACATTGTGTAAATGAGGGGGTTTTTTTTTAATTTATTTTTTTTAATGATTTAAATTTTTAAAATAGTGGTTTTATTATAATATTGCTTGCAATAATAACTTTTTGTTGTTGTTAATTCGATAGATTTTTCCAATACTTTTTTATATAAAATAACAATATTCAAATAAGGGCAACAAACAAGGTGACATAAAAAAATAACAAAAAAATTGGTTTTAAATTATTGGTTTAACTAAATAATACAAAACTGATAATAATTATATTATGATTTGTCGAACTATAATTTATATCTCGAGATTATAATCTTGTGGCAAAGTTAGTAAAATTTAAAAAAAATATATTTTTTTTTAAAAACTCACTCCACCAAACAAAATTTTAAAAAACTAAATGGTGATATCAAATTGAATAAAAATTTCGAGATTAAATCTTAGGGTATTTAATTAATTAATATGTGAATATATTTTTATTTGTTAAGTGTTGTAAAAAAAAACGGTTTTTTTTTTATTGCAATATTGTTTTTTATTTTTTATTGGATGAAAAATTGGCCCAATAAATTAAAATATTTAAAATATTTATATTGTATTTCACACAATTAAGATTATTTATTGTGACAAATTTTGAAGATAAAAAAAAAATAAAAAAAAAAAAAAAATAAAAAAAAAATTCAAAATTTTAATTATTTTTTTTTAAAAAAATATTAAAATTCGCGCAATTAATCTCAAAAATAATAGAACAATATAACACACATACACTTCACAAAAAAAAATGACAAAAGATGATGAAATGAAAGAAATAGATAATAAAGAAGATGAAATTGAGGATGAAGTTGAAGAAGAGGAAGAAGATAAAGAAGAAGAATTAGAAGATGAGGTTGAAGAAGAAGATGAAGATAAAGAAGAGGATAAAGAGGAGGATAAAGATACTAAAGATATAGGTGACTCAACAGCAACCACAGCAAATACTGCAGATAAAAAGAAAAAGGTTTCAAGAAGTGCAAGATCACATGATACCCAATTACCAATCGCTAGAATTAAAAGAATAATGAAAAATGATAAAGATGTAAAACTTATTTCGTCAGATGCCTTAATGTTAGTTACTAAATCAACAGTATGTGATTATTAACAATATTAGTAATAAATATTTATATTAATTTCAATTATTATTAAATTACTAAAATTATTTTATTGTATTTATTACCTCAGGAGCTATTTTTAGATTATTTTTGTAAAGAAGCTTATAAAAAGACAAAGAGTCAAGGTAGAAAAATTTTATCATACAAAGATATTTCATCAGCAATTAAAGATATCGAAAATTTAACATTTTTAACAGAAATTGTACCCGAAAAAATCACAATGAATTAATGTTAAATATAAAAGTTATAGAAATAAAATTATTTTTAAAAAAAAAAAAAAGAAATAAAGAATGTTGTAATAAATATTTTGTTTTTTATTGTTTTTTTCTATTGTTTAAATTTAATTTGTTTTGGTTTACATATCCCAATCGCTATCATCATCGTCGTCATTGTCCTCTCCTAAATGACCTCTTCTTTGGGCCATTGCAGCTGCTAAAGTATCTACTAATGATCTATTACCAGACTCACCTAATTGTAGTTCTTTAAGATCTGGTAATGGTTCTGATGGGTCTACTTTTTTAAGATGGCTTGCACCACCAAAGTTTCTAATACTAGCCAATAAATTCGAACGATCACCAGTTGGGGGTGGTATTCCTCCAGAGCTGGTGGTCGAGGTTGGAGGTGAAGATGTTGTGGATCTTGGAGGTGGTGGAGGTGGTGGAGCTGCAGCAGTGATAGGTTGTGCTGGTTCATTAAGTGAAATTGGAGGAACAGGTGCTGCATTACTAGGTAATGGTGGTAAAGGTGATTTAGGATCGACTGGTTCAGGAACAATTTGAGGAATTGATCCTGTAATTGGTGGGGGTGGAGGTGGCATATTTTCTTCACTAACTGGTTCTTCATATTTCTCTGTAACTGTAACTGCTGGAGTTCTTTGTATAATTGGTGGTTGAACAGTGGTTGGAGGTGATGCGTTATATTGTGTTGTGGGTGTTGTTGCTTTTTGTGGGGGAATTGGTGGTTGTACTGCAGGTCTTTTACTAGTTGGAAGAGGTGGTGGTGATTGTACAGCTTTTCTTTGCTGACCTGGTGTTGGTAGTTTTCTAGTTGGTTTTGCTTGTTGCTGTATTTGCTGTGGTGACTGTTGAGTATATTGCTGGACTGGGGATTGTTTATATTGTTGTGGAGGTTTTTGCTGTGCTGGTTGTGAAGAATAAAAGTTATTATAACCTTGTTGAGCTGATGTTTGATATGTATATTGCTGTGACTCCTGTGTTGGCTTATATTCATATGTTTGACTTCCATCTGGGTTAGAAGTGGTGGTATAATTTTGTGGTTGTTGTGGTTGTTGTGGTTGTTGTGGCTGTTGTGGCTGTTGTGGCATACGTTTTAATGTTGGTTGCAATGGTTCATCCAAAACATATTGAGAGCTGACTTCTTGTTGAATCAAAGGTTCATTGGTTTTATTTTGTTGTTGTGGTGGTTGTCTATTACTTGGAGGAGATACAAAACTTTCACCACCAGGTCTTAACATTGTAACTGGGATTGGTTTACCACCTAATGTTGTTGGTAAATTACCTCTTGTATTTGTTGCTAATGGAACTTGAGGAATAGATGGTCTTGTTTGACCTGGAGGTTGTTGTTGTGCCATCTGTTTACCTGGTTGTGGTGGTAATGGTTTAGAAATTTGTTGTTGATATTGTTTTTGAGGTAATTGTCTTATTTCTGAACCTGGTTTGGGTGGTGGGACTCTTTGAACTGGGGATGCATTAGCACCTGGTGGTGGAGGTGGAGGAGCTCTAGATCTCTGAGATGGTGGTAAAACACCACCTGCAGAACCAGCTAAATTAGTATTAATATTGTTATTTTGACCATTTAAACCCATTTTTTGATCATTTATATTTTGACCTATAACACTATAAATAAACTGAACTGTTTCGGGATTTTTTAATTCTTTTTTCTTTATACCTGCTTGTTGAAAGAGTTGACGCCATTCTGGTGGAATATTTTTAATTTCAAATCCATTATTTTCATCCCAACCGATATGACTTTCATGTTTAAAATCGGTTGGACCTGAAATTTCTACACCTTTAGCTTCATGTTTATGTTTTAACTCTTTTATCTTTGAAAATAACCCATGCTTTTTTTTTCCTAAAATTTAATAAAAATAATTTATATTAATAATTTTTTTCTTTTATATTTCTTCTGTGACTATTTGAATACACATTACTATCTACATCTGCCATTTCTATTATTTCTTTTTTATTTTTTATATAACTTTTTTATTTTTTAATTTTAATAATAATAAATCATATTTAATAATAAAATTGTAATATAATTTATTTAATAAAATAATTCTATGTAATTTATTATTATTTAATTATTATTATAATAAAAACTAAATATTAATATACTTTATAAAATCTTAAAAAAAATTATTTTTTAAATAATTAATTTTTTATTATAATTTGAAATAAATTTTATATTTTTTAAAATTTAAATTAATTTATTTTATTTAATTAAAAAAAAATATTTAAAAAAAAAATATTAAAAAAAATAATTTCTTGTTTAAGAAAAATATCTTTAAAAAGATTCGTATATACACATTTTTGTTTTTTAAAAAAAAATATTTTAAAAATATTTTTTTTTAATTTCCTTTTAATTAATATTTATAGATAGAGTTTAATAGTGTTTAGTGGGTGAATGGAATGAATATAAATATATATGTGTGTTTGCTGCTGTAATTACCACACTACACACCCCCCACTCTATGAAATGTTTTTTTAAAAATTATTTATTTTTTTTATATGATAAAAAAAAATAAAAGGATTATTACCAAAATAAATAATTATTAATATAATGAACAAATAATTTAGATATAAATAAATAAATTAAATTTTTATAATAAATATAGACTTTATTTTATAATACAATTATGATTTATGCTTTTTCTTTTCTTGGCATATATAAATCGTCTTTATTTTTTCTTGATAGCGATTTCAATGAATATGTATATTTGTTTTTGGCCAATAGAATTTTCGTACGGTTCTTGTTATATAAAACGGCACCAATAATAACGAGAGCGGCTACAGCGACACATGGGACTACAATTGCAACTGGTAATACCCAACTTGCACGCTTATCAGTGCCATCGGAATTACATTTTTTATAAGATGGCGAAACAAGAACTGAAAAATCCGGGTCGATGGTTAATGATGTGGTGAAATGTGGTAAATTAAGACCAATAATAAATGAATCTTTGTTACTACTATTTGTGATTGTGTCTGAGATTATAGATGTTGTTATAAATGATTGTCTTGTGTCACTAAGTACCCTATTTATGAATCTGCCATATAATAATTTTTGATTTTTTGAAATGGTTACATAATTTAATAATTGGTCTTTATCTATTTGTGATGAGTCAATTTCAGTGTTTTGATTATTACATTCGTTATTTGATTGAGAAGATTCCTTATTTTCGCCTACAGATGATACTAGTCTAAGTTGAAGTTTGTTAAGAGCACTTGTAAATGGATAGTTTTCGATAGTTACTGTTATTTTAATTGAATCTTTTTCTAAAGTTAATTCCAAACCTGCAAATTGGTAATCTCTTGATGCCTTTATATCCTCAATAGTATAGATTATTGTGCAATTCTCTTGAATACTCTGTTTAAATTTATAAATATTGTTGCTATTGGTTTCTGCAGAGCCCCAATTATTTGTTAAATTGTGAATAATAACAATATTATCAAAAATATCTATTTCGACCAATGATAAGATTGAGATTTCATATGAGGTTTGTTGATTAGAAATAACTGCTGATCCAACTGTTTCGTTGATTGTTGTATTTGATTTAGGAATTTCGATTGGTGAAGGTGTTGGTGAAGGTGTTTCATAACTACCTCCGCTAGTTGTGGTTGTTGTGGAGCCTCCTGTTGTAGATGTATCAGATGATGTTTTTGAATTGCAATCATAACCGCCCCATCCGCTAAAACATTTACACTGGCCTGTTGTTTTTATACACTGACCATTTGATGAACAGTTTTTGGGACATTTAAAGGTTATTTCATCGAAATGGAACATATTTTGGCCTACCCATGTAATTCCATTTTGGGAAATTGTAATTGATTGTGTACCTGAACCTGAGCCAATAGTACAGTTTGAGAAAGTACTATTAACGAAATGGTAAGGACAATCTGAGCTACCTATTTTAACATTAAAGTTACTATTGGTCTCACCGAACCAACCATATAAATTTACTAAACCACCTTCGGTTGTGGTGGATGAAGCAGATGATAAGAACTGGGTAATAGTTTTGCATTGATCACCGCCATACTTTGGTGTTAAACAAATGCACATACCTGTACTACTTGAACATTTACCTAGCCCCGAGTCACTTCCACAATCTGATGTACATGTAAGAATATTTGTTGTTTTATCATCGACTGTATTAATTGTAAATTTAATAATTTCATTCAAATTGACATTTTGTATTGTCCCAGAAATATCTTGACCCAATGGCAATGGAGAATTGAATTCAAATTCAATTTTATTAAAATCTATATAGTTAATTGTAGCTGGAACACCAGAAACAAAGATTTTGAAATCACTTTTAACATAAGAGAAATTAATTCCGGCAAATGTATACTTTTTGCCAAGTTTTGTAATAGTTTGAATTTTTGGTGTTAATACTTTAGTTGCAACAGTGAGTTCGTGAAAACCAAAATTAATTTGAAGAGTATCTGGTAAAACACCTAAACTATCTGGATCCCACTCAAAATAATATGAACTTTGTGGTACCTCGACAGTGAACTGTTTACTGCTATCTTTGAGAACTGGTCCATAGAATCCGAGATTTTTACCTGTTAACTTTAAAATCTTACTAACTTGATTATATTCTAAAATATTTGGTACAATAGATCCAGGTTCTATTAAAGTTTTAAAAATAAAATAAACTAATTAATAAAAGAGTTTTAATTTTTCATTTAATTTTTTAAAATGAAATACTTACCACAAGTTCCTTGAATTAATTTTGGGTTATTGTCAAAACATTCATCATATTCTTCTTTATAACACACTGCCCATTGAGGCCAATAACCACTGATATCATTTTCACCTAAATATACCCGATATTTACCATATGATTCTGGTATCGTTGAAGTATAACCACATTTAACTAAATATAAATCATAGAGAGCACTATACACTGAAAGATCTGGTAATGAAACTGGACCATTTATTGCAAAATTATTACCACTTAATAGTCTATATTTTTAAATAATTGTAAGTAAAAATAAAACATGATTTATATATATATAATAAACTTACAATCTTTCAATACCTACTGGTAGATAAAATGGAAAATTTTTTAAACCCAAGTTACCAACAGATAATGCTTTTAGTGTATTTGGATATGCACCAAAGGGTAGGTCTCCATCTATATTGAAATCGGGCGAATTTGAAATTGACAAAGATTGGATTTGTGAAGGAAGGGTTAGTCGTAAGGATGGTGCTTTTAATAGACCAGCTCGTGAACCATCAATTGTACCTCCTAATGTTAATTCTTTTATTCCGCTAACGGCCAATGATGTAGGATAAAAAATATCTTCATCAAAAAATAGATTCAAAGAATCAATAGACTGGTAAGTATTAAAATTACCCAATGATGTAGCGGATCCTGCATTCACTAACTGTAAGTATGCATTTGTACATTTAATATTAGAAAGAGATGGCACCATATTTGCTGTTATAAATCTTTTATAAAAAAAATTTAATATTTAATTTTTTCAAGATAATTAAATAACTAAACTTTTGTACCTACAATGTCGTAAAAGAAATAGTAGTGGAATCAAAAGGATCAATGGTGTTTTCTATTGGTGGATAATATGTTAATTCATCTGAATATAAAAGCTGACTAAATTTTGAAATAATGTTAATATTTAGAGGGAAAAATAATTAATTAATTAATTATTATATGCTTACAAATAATCTAAATTTTTGATCTCTCTCAAATCAATTGAAAGTAAATTTGAATTATCATTAATTGTCATTTTAATTAACTCTGTAGTTAGTGAAACTGAATTTGATACAGATGATATTCTACCATCAACAAAAGTGTCATTATATAAATACAATCTTTTGGCAACATTTTTTTCATTAAATTTTCCAAATGCATCTGAATTTATTCTAATATTTGTTAACTCTAGCTCTGATAATTGTTGGAAACAATTTAAATTGCTATAAGCCACTGATGGCCCCGTTATACCATTTGAAAACTTTAATCTTATAAACCTTTATTTTGCAAAATAAAAAATTAATTAATTTTTATAAAATTTAAAAAATACAATAAAATATCGGTGTAATACAATTGTGATAAATTAACGCCATCTAGACAGTAAGATTGATAACTATAACTTCCTTTATCTATTAGAGTGTTTGCAGTGCATAATATTGTTGTCTCTATGATGGGAGTTTGAAAAAGGTGGAAAAATAAAAGCGCTAAACAATCTATATCATTAGACTTTACGACACTTTTGCTACAAATAAAAGTTAAAATTATTAATAAAAATAATTTAACTTTCATATTTTAATACAAATTTTGAATTGATGTATTATTTTATTATTGTTGTGGTTATAGAGTATCAGTTTTATGGTTGAATAAAAATAAATATTTTACTAAATTTTCTAAACAAAACATTCTATGCTACCGATATGTTGGGGGCATCACAAAAATGATAAATTTTAAAATTTAAAAAAAAATAAAAATAAAAATAAAAAAAAAATAAAAATTTTGATAACCAACTTTTTTAGATATTTTCTTTGAAAGTATTAAAATCACCAATTTGAAAATATTTTTGATTTTTTTCTCATATGTGATCCTCATTAATGATCAAAAATAATAAATACCAAAATTCGGCAAAAATGTGGTACTGCATAAATTGAACTTAAATTATTATGATAATTGAAAAATTAATAATATTATTATATTATAGATTTTGAATTATTTTTTAGGTTTTATGAATAATTTTTTAATCTTTATTTTACACTTTTTTGAAAATATTTTTAATTTTTCATTTTTTATATTTAATAAAAAAAAAAAATATAAAAATGTCAAAAGAATATATTTATAATAAAGAGTAAAAAGAATGGGTTTGGTTTTTGTTTTTATTACTATAATTGAAATACCAATGATAAATTATTTTTAATTTATAAAATGGTTTTCTAAAATACCACACCCCACACATTCACTTTTGAAATGTATAATGAATAATTAGAGTGTAGAGTATTAGATGCAAGATTCAATATTATAATAAATATAAAATATTATATTAAAACATTTAGATATAACAGCACTATCGTTTAAATAATATCATTAGTGTTTTAAAAAATTACCATTTTTGATAAAGTGAACTAAAATTAAATATGCGGCCATCTTGTTTTTTTTTATTTATTTTAATTCAATTTTATTATAATTATTATTTTTAAACACTCTGTCAATATTAAACAATACAATAAAGGTAATTTGTGATATTATCTCAAAACTACAAAAAAAGTATAATATTTATTTAATTGTGTGGGTGTGTTTTTATTTTTTTTTGAAATTTTTTGGATGATATTTAATTTATTTTTTTTGAAATTTTTTTAAAAAAAAAAGGGGTATTTTTTAAATATATTATGCAACCACACATTTCGAATATATTAATATATAAATTTATTGTGTATTCCATTACATATGATGTTAACAACCCTGCAGTATCATATATTTTTTTTTTTTTTTGTTTTTTTTTTAATCTTTATACCTAATATAAAATAAAAATTGTGAAAGAAGTGACATATATATATATAATATTAATGGGTTGTTATGTGAAGGAGTATTAGTGCATAATTAACTATATGTTCAACTTAAAATCATCTTATTTAATTAATATTGGTAAAATATCACCATTAGTTTATTTTATATTTATTTTTAATTTTTTTTTTATTTTTTTTTTTTTTCATTTAAAAATAGTGTAATAAAAATAACATTTATAATAATTGTAGTAATTAAAAAATATACACAATTTTGTATGTCATAAAAAAATTTTATATAAATATACAGATATAAACAATAATATTATTTCTCATATTATTACATATACAAACACACTCACCACTTATACCCCTTTACCACTCTCACTTTAATAAACTCACACATATTTATATTTATATACTTTATGTATATAAATATATAACAAAAATTTTAATTTTAAGACAAAATAATTTAATTGTTTATTTATTTTAATTTTTTTATTATTTTTTTTTGATTTACTATAAATAATAAATTTTTTTTTTTTTTATTAAATTCAAATACAACAATTATTAAATTTCTCTTTAATATATTTTTTTTAAATTTTATTTTGTGTTTTTGTTTATTTTTTTAAAATAAAAAATTAATTATTTTTTTTATCAATATTAAAATCTTATTTAATAATTTTATACTCTCACTTTTACTCAACAAATATTAATTGGTAAATATAATTTATGCACCCTGCTAGCAATTTTTTATAACTAAAAATCAATAATTTTGAATAATATAACATTCCCTTATAAATTATCAAAAATAATAATAAAATAATAAAAGAATATTATAAATTTCAAATAATGAGAGGATCATTAAATAATACCTCATTTTACAAAATAATAGCCCAAAACATTCATAATAATAAATATAAATAAGATTTATCTTTTAATATAAAAATTATAAATTTATTTGAAAAATAAAATTTTTATTTTTTTTAAATTTCAAAATAATTATATTTCTTTTATTATAAATAGTTTTATAAAAATAAACATTTCATTTTTACTAATAAAATATTTTATTTATCTTTTATATATAAAAAATAGTATTTTAAATAATTACGTTTAAAATAATAACAATAATCTTTAGAAAATGAATTCAAATGGTGATTTTAATGATGTAAAATATAAATTTAATGTTAAGGAATATATCGAGCAAGAGGCCAAATTATTACAACAAGATTGGGACACTAATCCAAGATGGAAGGGTATCAAGAGAGACTACACTGCAGAAGATGTTATCCGTCTTAGAGGTTCATTCAAAGAAGAACACTCAATCGCAAAGAAAGGTGCTGAAAAACTTTGGGAATTAATTAATGATCAAAGTAGTTATGTTCCAGCTCTTGGTGCCTTAAGTGGTAACCAAGCAGTTCAAATGGTTCGTGGTGGTTTGAAAGCTATCTATTTAAGTGGTTGGCAAGTAGCTGCCGATAACAATACAAGTGGTCAAATGTATCCAGATCAATCATTATATGCTGTCAATTCAGTACCAGAATTAGTTCGTAGAATTAATAATGCATTAAGAAGACGTGACCAAATCGAATTCTCTGAAGGTAATCTTGAACACCAATATCTTCCAACCCCAATTGTTGCTGATGCTGAAGCTGGTTTTGGTGGTCCATTAAATGCCTATGAACTTATGAAATCAATGATTGAAGCTGGTGCATCTGGTGTCCATTGGGAAGATCAATTAGCTAGTGAAAAGAAATGTGGTCATATGGGTGGTAAAGTTTTAGTTCCAACTTGTCAACATATCAAAAATCTTACTGCTGCTCGTTTAGCTGCTGATGTTATGGGTGTATCTTCAATTATTGTTGCTCGTACCGATTCATTAGGTGCCTCATTATTAACAAGTGATGTTGATCCACGTGATAAGAAATTTGTTACCGGTAAACGTACCGTTGAAGGTTTTTACAACGTTAACAATGGTATTGACCAAGCCATTGAAAGAGCTTTAAGCTATGCACCATATGCTGACTTACTTTGGATGGAAACTTCAACCCCATCGGTTGAATTAGCACAACAATTTGCTGATGCTGTTCATGCTAAATTCCCAGGAAAACTTTTAGCTTACAATTGCTCACCATCATTCCATTGGAAACAACACCTCAAACCAGATGAAATTGCCTCATTCCAACAAAAACTTTCAGATATGGGTTATAAATTCCAATTCATCACCTTGGCCGGTTTCCATGCCCTCAATCTCTCCATGTTTGAACTCGCTAGAGACTACAAGAAGACTGCCATGACTGCTTACGTCAATTTACAAGATAGAGAATTCTCTCTCGAAGGTGAAGGTTACACTGCAACAAGACATCAACGTGAAGTAGGTACAGGTTACTTTGATAAAGTCTCTCAAATCATCTCTGGTGGTCAATCAAGCACTCTTGCTTTGGTAGGTTCGACCGAAGAAGAACAATTTGATGAACACATTGAAAAGAAAAAGAAATTAACCAACAATGACAATGGTTCAAAAGCCAAAGCCAAGAATGCCCAAGTTTAAAATCAATTAATTTTAATTTTTATAAAAAAAAAAATCCATAATTCCACTAAATATTTATAAATAATATTTATTTTTAAAATATACATACAATAAAATTATAAAATAAACTTTTAAAATAAATAAAATTAATATTAACTATTGGTTTTATTAATGTTATTATTACTTTAAAGTTTGTCTAATTTTAAATGTTTTTTTGTTTATATTATCGACTTGAAGAAAAGACATTATAATTTCTGATGAATGTGGCAACCTGTCAAATGTAATTAGAGAAGATGAAACAGTTGAGTGTATTTTTTTTGAATAAATTGAATGATATGGGTTTACAAATATAGCTGAGGTATTGATATGCTCAGTTGGTGATGGAAGCTCATCTTCCTTTTTGTCTATATAAAGTATGTCTAAAATCTTTGATTCTTCATCGCTGGTAAATAATTGATTTAAACTGCCCTCCTCTTCAAATTGGCATGAGTGTGGGTCGCTATGTTCCTGCAAGCTATGAGCTTTCTTTTCGAATATTTCTTTTAAAGTATCGCTTAGTCTTTGTTTACCTTTGGTGACCTTGGGGGTATTCCATTCCAGAGGATAGTTTGATATACCAAATACAGTGTCTCTTTCTATGGCCTTCAAATAACTTGGGTATGTCTTTACATTCAATTCTTTATTATACAACTCTTTTGGTGGTAATAAGTGGCTTAGAAGGCAATAATACTTTTCATTTGAGTTTATAATATCACCAACAATTAATATGAATGGATGATATTGGTGTCTGTTTTTTTCCATTAATGAAATATAGTCGAATGGTGATATTTTTGACGATAAATAGTTATGCACAATTTTACCCCTACTTAGTTTGCCGCTTCCTGAGCTTGAGTCGTGAAAATTCTTATTATACAGATTTAAAATAATACAAAACTTGCCCCTGTTATTGACACCTAACCATGTACCACCACCGATTTTATCTTTGCCCCCATATATCCTAATATCTTCATCTTTTGAATAATAATCTTTGCTATTATTTGAAATATAATCATTATCTCTAAATTCTTCTATTTCGTTTTTTTTCAATACCCATTCTGATAATGGTATGGTTGGTCTTTCACAAACCTCGTCTCTATTATTTAAAATTATTAGGGGGTGTTTTTCATTTTGATAAAAACTAATAAATACTATACACATTATACTATTTTTATATTTAATAATTTATTATTATTATAATTATTATTATTTAATTACATTTACAGTTTATTATTATTATTATAATTATAATTTTATTATTTATAAAAGTAAAAAGGAAAAAGTTAAACTGACCAAATAAAATGAATTTAAAAAAAAAAAAAAAAAAAAATATTTTTATTTTTTTAAAATATTTTATTTTTTTTTATTTTTTTATAATTTTATTTTTTGTTTTTTTCTTTTAATTATTATATTAATCGTTTTTTCAAATTATCTATAATCTATTTATTAGTTATTTATTATTAATATTTTTGTTTAGGGAACTAATTTTCCTATTTTATTAATTTCATCAATAGGCAAATAAAAAAGGGTAATTATTTTATAATGTGGTTTTGCTTTGTTGTTTTTTATCCCTCCCATTTATTTTTATTTTTTTTTATAAATTTTTTTTTTTTGATTTTTTTATTTTATTATTTATATTTTTTTTAAAAAATTCTTTAAAAAAGTATGTGTGTTTGTATTTATTACTGTGTGTGCAAAAGAATGTGTGTTATATAGACAATAAATAGATAATTTTTTTTTTTTTTTAAAATATTATTATTTTTTATTAATTTTTTCATTTATTTTATTTTTTTAATATTTGATTTAATAAACATTTTTTTGTTTTTATTTTTACTTTGATATTATATTTTTAAACAAAATACATTTCATTACTAACCAATATCCTCATTATTAGTGTTTTCAGAATTTTAAAATCAAATATAACCATTGCAACTTTTAATTATTATTATCAAATACATATATATTAAAATATGAAATATAAAATAAATAATCTATGTAATATAGTTTTTATAATAATAATAATTTTTAGTATACTGACAAACCCGATTAAATCAAACGAAATAAATAGTAATAGTAACACTAATAACAATAATAACAATAATAACAATAATAACAATATTAATAATAATAACAACAACAATAATAATATCAAGATGAATGAACTATCTCCAATACATATCCATTTAGCATTAACAAATAAAAATGATGAAATGATGGTATCTTGGATAACAAAAGGCAAAATTAACCAACCAATAGTTTATATATTTAAAGGCGATTGCAGCGTAGTTTTAAATTCAAATAAAGAAAATTTTAAGGAACTATTAAATAACGATTTCAACATATCAATAGGAAAAACAAACACATATAATAATTTTGAAGGCTATATACATAATGTAATAGTCAATAATTTGGAATTTGGCAAAACATATTGCTATTCAGTCGGTAGTGGCGAATTAATAAGACCAGATTTTGGTAGCATTCAAAATAGCAATAGTAATAACAACAATAGCAATGAAATTTCTAGATGGAGCAAATGGCGAACATTCAAAACCGAACCAAAAGAAATTGATCATGTAACATGGGGTGCATTTGCAGACAGTGGAACATGGGGTGACGTACATCAAGTAGTTGAAGCAATGAGCAAAGATGATTCATTGACATTAGCAATTCATGGTGGTGATTTGTCATATGGCTTAAAAGAAGAAGTCTGGGATACATTTGGGGATATTGTTGAACCACTAACATCAAGACTTCCATTCATGGTGATTCCTGGTAACTGGGATGTCAAAGAAGGTGCATTATTACCATTTATGAACCGTTATAAAATGCCATTAGTCTATCAACAACCTACAATCGATATTAAAGTAGATGAAGATGATGATACTAAAATGCAACTCAAAAGTTTTCCCAATCTTTATTACTCCTTCACCTATACACACGTTTACTTTATAATGCTATCATCATATGACCCATATCAAATAGGTACTCAACAATATAAATGGTTAGTCAAAGAATTGGAATATGCC
Source organism: Dictyostelium purpureum (assembly GCF_000190715.1). NCBI lineage: Eukaryota > Evosea > Eumycetozoa > Dictyosteliales > Dictyosteliaceae > Dictyostelium > Dictyostelium purpureum. The sequence continues at coordinate 22,443 of NW_003519576.1, read as the reverse complement.
AACAGCGTTCGTTCAAAATATCCATGGTTGATAGTAGTCGCTCATAGCCCAATGTACTCATCATCAACAGGCCATGGAGGTAGTGACACAAATGTACGTAATCAATTAGAAACTCTTTTCCAAATCTACAGTGTCAATTTGGTTTTCTCTGGCCATGATCATGGCTATGAACGTACATACCCAGTCTATAACGAAAAGGTATTAAAAAAACACATTTACGAATATAAAAGCAAGGATGGAACCATTCATATATTAGGTGGTACAGGAGGTGCTACAGCAGATCCATGGTTTGATGAACAACCCAAATGGTCAGCAATTAGAGAATCAAGCTCGGGCTACACCAAATTTATAGCCCATAAACAATCATTACAAGTAACCTATATCCGTATGAATGGTACAATGGGTGACCATTTCCAAATTACAAATGACTACCCAACTATTGACCCAATTAAACCAAAAAAAACCATGGTAGTTAGCAGCTCCGAACATACAGGTATCCTATTATTATTTTTTGCTCTATTAATTTTCGTTTTCCCACTTTGTGCATATTACAAAATTCCAAGTTTAATTTTTCAATCACTAGTTCCAAAACAAAATAATAGTAAATCTTTTGTTTAAAAAATAATGTTCCTTATTGGTAATAATAACAATGTAAAAAAAATAAATAATAAATTAAAAACAAACCAAAAAAAAAAAAACAATATTATTTAATTTGATGGAAACAAAATGGTTTTTGAATGTTTTTATTTACTATTTTTTTTACAAAATTATTTATTGTTTTAATTCAAGTTTTTCTTTTAGCATGTTCACACCGCTTTATTTTATAATTCAAATACTCAATACTGTAGGTAACATTTACATGAACGATTTTATTTGGATTCAATATTCTCAGTAATATTTGGTGATTCTTTTGGTGGAAATTATTTTATTTTAGCATTTTTTATATTACTGAATAATTTATATATGTTCGGTTCGTTGAAATTATTTAAAAAATTGTGGTTAATGCATGTCTGTTAATTCTATTTTAAAAATAGTTTTTAATTTAATTTTTTTTTTTTTTTTTTAAATTTAAAATTAAAAAAAGTTATAAATATACTTTGGTTAAGAGAAAAATAAACGAAATTATATTTATTATATACAAATAAAAATAAAAAAAATTTATAAATATTTTTTTTATTTTTTTTTTTTATTTTTTTTTTTTATTTTTTTTTATTTTAAAATTTTTTTAAAATTTTTTTCACCAAGCCCCTAAAAAATCGTAAGTTTTTTTTTTTTTAATTATTAATTTTTTTTATAATATAATTGTATAATATATAGTTGGTAAGAAGACGATTATTATAACCATTTAAAGACAATAATAACAATATAATAGTAATAGTAGGAATGTGTATAGATATTTCTACTGAAACAATAATCAATAATAAATATTACTATTAAAAAAAATATGTGTATAAATAAAACTAATTAAAAAATATAAAAAATAGTATTTAGTTAAATTAAAATGGGTTTAGATATTGTTGCATTCCGTGCCGATAAAGGTGGAAATCCAGATCTTATTCGTCAATCACAAAAAGCTAGATATGCCAATGTCGATGCTGTTCAAGAAGTTATTGATTTAGATAAAACTGTCAAAGAAAGTAAGGTTACAGGAATATTTATAATATATATATATAGTATTTAGGTTACAGATCAATTTAGCTATTAATAATCAATAATCAATAATCGATAATCAAAAAAATAATATCAAATAAATTAATTTTAGATCATAAAAAAAATATATTTTTTTTAATATAAAATATTAATTAAAATTTTTATTTTTTAGCCAATTATAAATTATCTCAAGCAAATGGTGAATATGCTAAATTAAATAAAGCTGTTGCCATGAAAAAGAAAGCTGGTGAAAACGCTGACGAATTAATTGCTCAAGCTGAAGCTCTCGATAAAGATATTTCACAATTAAAAACTGATGCTACTGAACTCGAACTTGCATTAAGAAAGAAATTAAAACCAATTGGTAATATTGTTCACGAATCAGTTCCAATTGATAACAATGAAGATAACAACCAAATTGTCAAACAATGGGGTGAATGCAAAACATCAGAAGGTTTATTACATCATCACGAATTATTAGAAATGATTGACGGTTACGATCCAGAAAGAGGTAGCCAAGTTGGTGGTCACAGATGTTATTTCTTAAAAGGTATTGGTGTTCTTTTAAATCAAGCCATCATCAATTTTGCCTTAACTTATTTAACTAAAAAAGGTTACACTGCTCTCCAAACTCCATTCTTTATGAAAAAAGAAATTATGGCCGAAACTGCCCAATTAGAACAATTCGATGAAGAACTTTACAAAGTTGTTGGTGGTGCTGCTGGTGAAGAAAACGAAAAATATTTAATTGCTACCTCTGAACAACCAATTTCAGCTTTCCATCGTGGTGAATGGCTCGACGAAAAAGAGCTTCCAAAAAGATATGTTGGTTACTCAACTTGTTTCAGAAAAGAAGCTGGTAGCTCAGGTCGTGATACTTGGGGTATTTTCAGAGTTCATCAATTTGAAAAAATTGAACAATTCTGTGTCACCGAACCAGAAAAGTCATGGGATATGATGGAAGAAATGATTTCAAACTCTGAACAATTCTACCAAGAACTCGGTATTCCATATCGTGTTGTTAACATTGTTTCAGGTGCCCTCAATAATGCCGCCTCAAAGAAATACGATCTTGAAGGTTGGTTCCCAGGTTACAATACTTACAGAGAATTAGTTTCATGTTCAAATTGTACTGATTACCAATCACGTGATTTAGAAATCCGTTGTGGTATGAAAAAACAAGGTCAACAACAAAAGAAATACGTCCATATGTTAAATTCAACTCTTGCTGCCACTACTCGTGTTATCTGTTGTATTCTTGAAAATTATCAAACTGAAGGTGGTATTACTGTCCCAGAACCACTTAGACCATTTTTAGGTAATTGTTTTTTATATATACATTTAAAAAAAAAAAAAAAAAGCATATTAATTTTATTTATTTCTCTATCATATTAACAGGCAAAGACTTTATTCCATTCGTCAAATCAAAACCAAAGCAAAAGAAATAAAGATCTAAAAATCCCAAAATAAATAATAACTAATATAATCTTTAAATTAAATGATTTTATATTAAATAGAACCTTTTTTTTTTTTTTTTTTGCCACATCCTAAAAATATTCCAATTTATCTTGTCAATCTAATCATTGCTATTTTTTATAAAATAATTTTACAATAATTTAATAGAGATATTAAAAAAATCTCACAAATATCAAAAAATAGCTTAAAAAAAAACTTTATTTTTTTTAAATAACTTAAAATATGGTAAAAAAAGTTTTGTATAAAAAATATTTTTTTTATGATTAATCCACAACTATAACAAATATAAAAACAAACAAATATATAAATAAATAAATAATTATTTGTAAATAAAAAAAAAATGAAATTAATTTTATTATTACTCTCAATTATTTTTGTTTCTGCTGCTAAAGCTAGCGTTACTGTCAAATATGGAACCTGTGTTGGAGCATGCTATTGCCCTGCAAATCAAATTGAAAATGGAAAGTACAAAGATTTAAGTGAAGTTACTATCCCAGATTATCCAAGTTATTTAGATCTTAATTTGTTTTTTAATGTCACCTATAAACCATCTCAAAAGGTAATTGAATTTGTTAAAACCGATAGCTATAGCCCAAATCACCCAGAGTTAGCATATCCAATTGACGAAGACGATAACAGCTACAATGTTTCTCAATGTGCCTACATTTTATCAACTAAATTCAATGATGGAACATGCTCTTACCAATTTATGTGCAATGCTGAAGGCTCTTCATCATCATCAAAGTTGGTTTTTAACTATTTTGTTCTTGCAAGTTTATTATTTGTTTTATTTATTTAAAAAAATAAAAAATAAAAAAAAAAACATTATATTTTAAAACTACAAAATTTAAATAATATTTTTTAAAGAAATTATAACTTTATTTTTTATGTATTTAATAAAATATTTAAAAATACATTTAACAAATTGTTTTTTAGAAAATTAAAAAAATAAATAAAATTAAACTATTTTATATATACAATTAATTTAATTTAATTTACTTTTTTGGCATCATAGATTCTGGTAATGATAAACCAGAGTAGAAAACACTGTATTTGATAACTTTTCCGTCTAAAGGTGGGATATTAAGAACCCATTGGACTCTACGTGGATGGGTTGGATGATTGATAAACTTGATGTTGGTGGTTCCGTTGCTATCTGTTAATTGACTTGAGGTTATTTCGAAGAATTCCCATCTGTACATTGACTCCTCTACGGTGATACGAACTGGTTCTTCTCTACCATTGTTAACACGAATTTCATAAGTTTCGACAATGTATAAGTTATTAATATCAAAGTTGTAACCGGTTTGGGTACGAGTTGCTGAAACTTTACCTAATGGCTGGAGTGGAAGAGTAACAATATCACTTGGGTTAAAGTGTTCGATTTCGAATGAGTTGACAATATCTGAACCAAAGTGATCTTTAAGTTGTCTTTGAAGTTTCATTGAACCGGCTGGGATGGTGTATGGAAGATTCCAAGTGAATTGTACTGATGAGTCTACATGGGCAGTGGCGACAGCACCATGATCTTTATTGACATTGGTGTATTTGGTGTATTTTGGTGTATCAAAAGAAATAAAATCGAATGATCTAACTGGTAATTTGGTGGAGACAAAGCAGATTTGTTTTTGTTCGTTATTTTTGAGGGTAGTTTTATGTGGGATTTCGTAACGATAGATACGTTTTTCTGGCTCAGCTGGGGTTGAGCTACTATCACCACCAAAACTTGGGAGCTTTCCTAATTTGAATCCACCAAGTTTTGGAAGAGCAACTGGGAGTGCTGAGTCTGAATCGCTATCTTTCTTTTCGTCTACCTTCTTTTCGCTTGGCTCTCTAACTAAAATAACATTGGTATTGTTGAAAGTTTTACCTGATTCATTTTCAATTGTAAACCAACCTCTGAATTCCATTTCTGTTTCTCTTGGATTAAGAACAGCAACATAGTTTGAATGCCATTTGAAAAGGTTTTCTGAATTGTATGAAAGTTTAATGAGGTGTTTCTTTTCATTACCAGCGACAATCCAATCTAATTGTGATTCTTTGAAAATTGGCTCTACTTGGTTTTCTAAAAGATTATAGCTGATGGCTTCGTGGGTCTTTAAAAAGTGAATGGTATTGGTTTCTCTATTTTGAAGAGCATATTGTGATTCTTTTGGATTGTAGATGAGTTCACCCTTGAATACAACAGGTTCATCAAATTTATCTTCACGTGGAACTGATACTTCGATTTCTTTACCAATTAATTTCTCAAGCATTTTTTCTGGTGTCTTTTCATCGTGGTAATAGGTTTGTTCCATAACAAAAGCAGCTGGTTCTGAAAGTGAAAGGAAGTGAACTGAACGTTCGTCGATTTCTTTTGGTAAATCTTTAATGATAACTTGATTGTTTTCATCGAGTTCAATAGCACGAATTTCTTCGACAAATAATTTTCCGTTACTATGGATGTGAAGACGAATCATACCATTTTCAGATTGTTTTTCAATAGCACCCCAACTAAGTGGTGAATCGAAACGAGTTGATGCACATTGTGATGGCTCTTCACGATGTTGGAGGTATGGTTTAATTTCATTTGGATCAACTGCTTTTGGAACGACTGGTGGAGTAATTTGAGATTTAATAACTTGGACCCATTTTTGCTTTTCATCAAGCTTTTGACAAACCAACCAATAAACACGAGCTGATGTTTTCATTGAAAGTTTAAAACCAGTATTTTTATTTTCCATATCATCGACAGCTATATAATTTAAAAGAAAAAAAATTTTAAATTTTAAAATGTGGGTTTATAATTAGTAAAATTATAATATGAAAAAAAAAAAAAAAATTTTACTTACATAAGGCACCTCTCATTTCAATAACATTAATTGGTGAAACATCGTGACTATTCTTGAAATAAGCTAAACGGCCCTCTTCATATATTTTGAAATATCTCTTTTGGAACATTTTAGAACCAAAGAAACCTTCATTACCTTTCTTTTGAACAAAACCTTCATGTAAAACTTTACTTTGGAGCATTGGACCACTTGGTTTATCATCTTTTTCATCACCTGAATCTTCATCATCATCATTACCTTTTTTGCCAATACTAATTGTAGTAGTTCTTTCTTTGGCTGGTGGTTGTTGTGAATTTGGTGGTGCGGATGAAGATGATGAATTTGATGAGATATCTGGAGATGCTTCATGGGTATGTACAGTCTTGTTAGATAACTCTTTTGATTTTAAAAATGCTCTTTTGGCATGGCCTTTCTTTACACCAATAGCAACTAAATCGTCTTCAGTTAACTCTGCAATTAACTCTGGATCATCATAACCTGTAAAATAAAAAAAATGAAAAAAATATTTAGTTAAAACTTTTTTTTTATTTTATTTTTTAAAAATTTGGGGGAACCCATTTTATATACTTACCATTATCGATCATAATTGATTGGTATGATTCCAATCCGATTACTTTTAAATATTGTTCTAATGTGCTCATTTTATATTTATATATTTATATATATATATTTATAGATTTATTTAATATACAAAAGTTGGAAAAAAATATTTTAAAAATAAAAAAAATAATAATATGATAATATACAAATCTATGAGTTTTTGAAAATGAAATCTTTTGGAAAAAAAAAATGTTTTATAAAACTATTTTTTAAAGAAATATAAAGAAAAAAAAAATAAAATAAAATAAATTAAAAAAAATCTACAAAAAAATAAAATAAAAAAAAAAAATCTTTTTTTTAGAATCATCAATTTTACACCAAAAATAAAGAAAAAAAAATGAATAGATATTTTTGATTCTATGAAAAATTGAATGTTTTTTAATTTTTTTTGGTTTTTTTTTATTTACATTTTATTTTCTTTTTTTTTCCAAAATTCCATTTGGAGATATTAGAAAAAAAATGGATTAATTAAAATTTTTATTCTTATTTATTTGTTTTTCTTTTTTTTTCCATTTTAAATAATATAAATATTTTAAGTTTTTGTTTTTTTGTTTTTTATTTTTTGTTTTAATTATTTATGTTTCCTAAATATTTGTTAATGTTAATTTGTCACTTTGTAAAATATCTCACAAATGGTGGTTTTTTTTTAAAATTTTAATTTTTTTTATTTTTAAAATTTTTTATTTAAATTCGGTTTTACGGATAAAAGTGATTGGTGCAAGTTGCTGTATTCCCACCCCACTCCCGCTATGACCAATGATAAAAAACATGTTTTGATACATGCATACACACATACGTGTGCCCCTAAAAATCAAACATAAAATTGATACTAAACCACATCATTTTTACAATAAAATTTTTTATTTTTTTATTTTTTTATATTTTTATTTTGATTTTGGTTGGTTATTTTTCTTTTTTATTTTTTTTTATTTTTTTTTTGATTAACACAAATAAAAAAAAACAGAAAAATAAGTTTTTTTTTTTTATTTATAAATATTTTTTCTGTTTAGATTTAAAAAAAAATTACTCTTTTATTTTTTATTTTTTTTTTTACTTTTTTATTTTTATAAATTGATATTTTGGGAGGAGACAGATCAGGTTTGATTTTTATGAGAGTGGAGATTGGGGGTTGATTGGGATGGTCTCATTTTTAATATTATATTGGATGTTGAGGCTTCTCTATTTCTTACGTAATCTTTCATAGATGAAATTGCAGAGTCCAATGATTTTAATGCTTTATCACTATGGTTTTCGGCTAACCAAGGATGTTGCATACATTGAGATGCAGTCCATCTTTCGGCTGGGTTTATAATTAATAATTGTGAAATGAAATCTTTTGCTAAATCCGTAATACCTGACCATTCTGGTTCTGGGAAATCGTATTCTAATGCTAAAATTTTTTGGAATAATTCGTGATGTGTATCTGCAAAAAATGGTGCAAAACCGCATAACAATATATATGTAATAACACCTATACTCCACATATCAACTGATGTATCATATGGTTTGCATTCTAAAATTTCTGGAGCTGTATATTGTTTGAATATGAATGAGTGATTAATATTTAATACCAATAATAATATTTTATTGCTATTTATAAATGATCCAACTTACCAACATAATCTGGGGTACCACATGCTGTTTTTAATTCTTCGCCTCCTTCAAATATTTTAGATAAACCAAAATCTGCTATTCTTACAATTTCTTCTTTTTCATCGTCGGCTGAACATAAAAGATTCTCTGGTTTTAAGTCACGATGACAAACGCCATGTTGATGCATATATTCTACAGCTGATACGATTTGTCTGACTAAATTACATGCATCTTTTTCTGAATATTGACCTTTTTCTACAATTTTATCAAATAATTCACCTCCTCTAATTCTATATAGTTAAAAAAGTATAATTATTATTTTATTATTATTAGTATATATTCCTCTAAAATTTATTTATTAATATTATATAGGATATATTTACAATTCTAAAACTAAATAAAGGTAATCATTTGAATCAAAAACATCGATTAACTGTATTATATTTTTATGCTTTAACTTTTTCATAATTTCAATTTCTCTTGTAAATCTTTTCATATCTGCTTCACTTACATGTTGTTTCGAAATTGCTTTAATTGCAACTTGTTCATTTGTTTCTTTATGTGTACCTTGTTTAACTATTGAAAATGCACCTCTAAATAAAAAATAAAAAAATTAATGGATTTGAAAAAAAAATAAAAAATTATTTTTAAAATTCAACCAAACTTACCTTCCTATTTCAGGGCCAAGTTCGTAAAAATCCTCTATTTTGGCATCTTTCTTTCTCCCAATTTTTTTAAAAAGCTTTAACATTTTATATATTGTTTGTTATAATTTATATGTGTATATGATAATTTATATTAAATATTTTATATTTATTTATATTTTATATTATATATATATTTAATATTATTTTATATTTTATATCTGATTAGATGATTGTTGTACAGTGGTATATTTTATATTATATTTACAAAATAGTATTACAATGAATATGGTGTGTTTTTGCGTATATGTATGATTTATTTATATGTATATAATAATATGGTTTGGAATAATTTATTATTGTTATTGGTTTTTTTAAAAAAAATAAAAATTTTACTTTTTTTTTTTTTTAAAAAAATATTTGGTGAATGTGGATGAGTTTATGAGGAGTTATGAGGAGTATCTGTTTGACTTTGGGGGGTATACACAATTTATGATAATTGAGTTTTTTGTACAAAAATCAAAAAAAAAATAAAAAATAAAAAAATTATTTAAAATTTTTTTCTATTTTTTTTTTTTAGTTTTTTTATTTTTTTTTTTTATTTGATAAAAAAATAAAAAAAAAGATTTATATATATATATATATGAATTTAAAAATAAATGTGAAATTAATTGATTTAATAAATGAGAGAATTTACACAATCTCTCTCTATTTTTATAAACAACCCCCAGAAAAATAAAAAATAAAAAATAAAAATAAAAAAAAAATAAAAATAAAAAAAATAAAAATAAAAAAAAAAAAAGATAATTTAAAATAAAAAAAAATTTTAAAAAAAAAATAAAATAAAAAAAATTAAAAAAAAAAAAAAAAAGATTCATTATCTAACAATGAATTAAATTTTTTCGAATAAAAGCAAAAAGATCTTTCATTGAATGAATTCTAAACTTATATACGCTCACCCTATCCCCTATACTATAAAAAAAATAAAAAAAATAAGAAAAATAAAAAAAAAGTGTTGATTTTTTGGATCACACACACCAAAAAAAAAATATAATAAAGTTAGTATTAATAATGTGTGTGATTTTGGTATGATCTTCACCTATCGCATCATCATGATAAATTCATATTTTTTTTCAAAATTTTTAAAGATATTTTGGGTGTTTCAAATAAAAGATATTATCGTGTTGTTTTAAGATAATGTAGAAACAAAATTGCGATTAAATATTTTACTGATTATTTTTTTTGTCAAGCAGTCCTTTGATTTTATATTTTTTTAAAAAAAAAATAAATAAAAAAAAAAGAGGTTATTGCTCGTTTGTAATCAAGTTTTTTTATATCACAAAAAGTAAACGAGTGATTTATTATAAAATATTTCTCAATAAAAGAGCTTGGAAAACCTAAAAAAAAAAAGTACACATATAAATCTAATTGTTTATGGTAGTGTTTGGTTTTATTTGAAATTTGTTTTATTCTAAACAGAAATATATTTACCAATTTTAATTATATATATGTAATTGGAAAATTAAAAAAATAAAAAAAGAAAACTACAATCTATTTAATGAAATCTAATAAAAAAAAAATATAAAATGAATAAAAGAAATAAAAGCTATACCACCCACACATTTCATGTATAAATATAGATAAACAATATTCTATTTTAAAAAATTTAAAAATAAATATTATATTTATTTTTTTATATTTTTTTTTTTTTAATTTTTTTTTATTTTTTTTTAATTTTTTTTAAATTTTTGTTGTTTTTATTTAATTTTTTATATATTTTGTTTTCACATATGCATCAAAGAATAAATTAAGTTTTATTAATAGTAATATTGTTATAGTAAAAATAATAGTTATAGTTTTTATTAAATATTTAAATAAAAAACACATGTGTTGATTTTTCTTTTTTTTTTTTTTTAAATATATTTTTAAGTATTATAATAGTTTGTATAATATAATAGTTATATAACAAATAATAGCAAATATGTCATCTTCACCATTAAAGTATCAACAACAGTTTAATAATAGAGTTATTAATGTTAGTGGTGGTAGTAATAGCAGTGCAGGCAACAATGATGATATCATGTACAAATATGAAAATGAAAAATTTATTGTAAAGCAACTATTCGATCAATTATTAGGTATAGAGAATAACCAACATCAAACTCAGAATAGTAGCAGCAATAATAGTAGTAATATCAATAACAATAATAGAAATAAAAGTAATATTGTAATGGGCAGCGGCCAATTTAATAATAGTAATAACAATAATAATAGTTCAATAGAAAATTATGGCAATAATAAATATATAATTAAAAATTTTTCAAAAATTTATGAAATAATAGAGTTATTAAAGAATGATGATATATCATCATTTTTAAAGATAAAGATTTTGGATCAATTAATTCAAATATTAAGCTATTCATCAAATAATACAATTAATTTAATTTTAAATTTAAATCAAACTATCCCAAAAATTATTAAAAAAAAACCAAAAACCAGCAATAATAGTAATAATAACATAACAAATATTAGTGGTATTCGAAAAAGCATTGGTGTAAATTATTTAGTCGATTCAAATTTATGTAATAATAGTGATAATGAAAATTATGAAGAGGAAGAAAAAGAAGATAATGATGATGATAGTAATAATGAAGAATTTAAAGAAAAATATAAAGGTCACAAAGAAAGAAGAAAATCAAAAACATTGTATACAAATAAAAGTTTAGTGGTTTTAGATGAATTAATTCAGTTGTTACCAACTATCGACGATGAAAATATATCTTTAAAGACATTACAATTAATAGAAATTTTAGGTACAGAGCATATAACAGTTAAACAAGTTAGAAGAATATTTAGGCTTTTTGATAAGAATTATTTGTTGACTCATTATAAACCAAATCATTATTTTTTACAAAATGTAAGATATTTTTATTTTATTTTTATGTTTTTTTTTTGTCATTTTTTAATATAAAAAAAATAAAACACAAATAACATTGTTTATAAAATTTATAAACTAAAATTTTTATCACACATAGATATGGTTATACATACATATACATTATATTATGATTATTAATTTTTTTTTTTTTTTTTAGGGTTTACCAAATTTATTTAAATCATTGGATGTTATGACATTTAGAAAAACACCGTCATCAGTATTTTATTTAAATGGTATTAATTCAGGGTTAATTGTAGATCCAATCGGTAAAGTACCATCATCAGGGTATACAATATCAACATGGATAAATATTGAATCATTTCAACATGACAACAGTGAATCCATTAAAGTTTACGAGCCTAGATTGTTTAGTTTTCTTAATGAGGGTGGCGCAGGTTTAGAGTCTTTCTTTGAAAATGGAAAATTAATTTTTAGAGTAAATTCAAAAGTTAAAACAGTAATTTGTGACCAAGAATTTCCAACTAACAAATGGAACCATTTAATAATTACTCATGTGCCAACCAAGAAGTGGGGTATTGTGCCAGGTGCATCACCATTGACAGTTTATTTAAATGGTAAGATGATTTTTTCCCAAAATGTTAAGTATCCATCGACATCAAAGAATTTAAATGTCTGCTCAATTGGTACTGTCCCATCAAGTAATTTAATATCACCAACTTCTAGTAATGGTTTCACACACATAGCCTCGAATCAATCAGAGTGTTGTTTAAAGTGCCAGTTAGGTTCTTTTTCAATGTTATCGACTTCATTTTCAGATTCTGATGCTCAAGATTTAATTAAAAAGGGTTCAAACTATATATTTAAAAAACAAAAGTATTTATTTAGTAAAGTTATTAGAGAAACCTTCATATTAAATTAGAAATACTAATAATTTTTTTTTCTTATAGATTCGTCATATTCACTTTTTCACCCAAATCATTTTACGGTGGAGTTTGTCATGGATTGGGTAATAGAGAGTTAGATAATTCAATTAATGCATTTTCAATTGGTGATTTAAAAATATTTTCAACTTTTTCAATCAAGGATTCAGTCTATTTGATAGGAGGGCCACAAATTATATTTCCTTTATTACAGTCAATCGAAGATCAGTTTAAATTCAAAGCAGCATCAAACCAAACCATATCAGCATCATCGCCATCACTATCATCAACACAATATCATGTTCCTTCACCACCAACTAACTCATCTTCCTCCTCAATAATTTCAAATTCATCATCATCATCTTCATCTTCAAATAATTATAATACAAATTTAATTCAAACAGCAACTTTTAAAGGATCACAAGAGGATATTAACCAGCTTTCAAAATTAATCAATTATCCAAGAGTTTCAAGTATTTTAAGATTTATAACCCATCTATTAATTAATGATAAATATAATCAAAATGAAGTTTTAAAATCAAGTGGTATTTCAATGCTAGGCCATTTAATGTCGAGATTGTTTTCAAATAGTGAGGATCCAAACCATCCATATAATACAAATACTTTAGAAAGAGAGGAGTTTGATTTAATTTTTGATTCGCTTGATCAATTAACTGATATATGTTTCGATAAAAATCGTAAGTAAACATTTAATATATTAATATACTTTGTAATCCTTTTACTAATTAAAGCCATAGCATTATTAAAATTAAATATTTACAGAGAAATCATTTTTAATTTTAATATTTGGATAAATATTAAAAAAGAATATCAAATTCAATTATTCAATTTAATTATTTTTAAAGTATCACAGGATCCACAATATTTTAGGGAAAATATTAAAGTTAGATATTTATTGGATTGTATAAAATATTATTATCATATAAATGAAAAACAATTAAAACAACAAGAGTTAAATAAAAAGAAAAATAATAATAATAGTAATAGTAACAATAATGGCAATAATAATGATGAGCCAATAGTTTTAAATTATTTACATAATCATTTAACAAGTGATGGCTTAAAAGAAATTATTTCATATATTTTCGATATAATCAAAATTATTATCAAGCCAGTATTAAATGAAAAGGAAGTACCAGAAATTCAAGAGATAATAAGATTTATTTTAGACTCTGAATGTAATTCAATTGTTATAAAAGAATCACTAATGATAATATTATATAATTTATTTTTACCAGTTTCAAATCAAACTAATCAACAACAACAGCAACAGCAACAAGGCGCCAATAGCCAACAAACCCCATCTCCAGTTTATGATGATAGGTTTTTAAATTACGATACAATTAGGGGATTCTTAAATAGTTTTGAAGCATTTGGAGATATTAGGTCACTATTGGGTTTATTAAAACATGATAATGAACAAGTTCAAGTACTAGTTATCAAAATTATTGGAAAGTATATGAATATAGCCGAGTGTATTGCAAATGGTTCATCTGGCAATGTAAAAAGACACTCAACTTTATTAAAGAAAAGCTCTTTTGATGACTATTTATACTTTATTGGCGACCAATTGATAGAGTTCGAAATGACCGATTTAATCTATCGTGGTTTATCAGAAATAGTCACAGATAACATTACACCTTCAATTGCAGATACACCAAACTCACCATTATTAGAGTTGGTCGGAAATGAAACTCTAGGACCATCAAATAACAGCAGCAGCAATAAAGATAGCAATCAAAAGAATAAGTTACAAAGAAAAATTAATGTAACAGCTTTGGAAGTTATTTGTAAATTGGCCTTCAAAGCTCCATACGTACTTCAACAAAAAATTTTAAATGAAATTTTATTATGCATCAAACATTTACCACAATTAAGAGCAGGTATTTTAGACAGAGAGAATTGGCAAAATTGGTTATTATCATTATGGCCAACACCACGTTCAAATACATCATCTCCACCATGGTCTCCTCCAATTTCACCAACACTAAACTCAAGCAATAGCAAAGCCTTTTCACCACCATCAAATTCAGAAGATTTGGAACAAAGACATCAATCTTTATCTGAATCTAGAAGAATATATAATGAACAGGTTTCGAATCGTACCTGCCAATCTGGTATTAAAGAAATTTTAACTGGTATTATGAAGGTATTATTGTTTGATTGCATAAATAAAAAAGAAGGTTGGAAATTTATTGAGGAAACAGAAGCATGGATATCTTCACTGTTACCAAATGGTGTGCCATTAGAGAGAAGAATTTTCTATGAATGCCTTTTGAATTTAGAAAGAGGCTTAAAGAGTAGCACCGATACCAATACCTCATCTATCCTACTAAAGAATTATGTCAATTTGGTATCAATCATCGAAGATTTTGTATTCTCACACACGATGAATATTTTATCACATCGTAATACTCAGTCACAATGGGAAGATTTTGGTGTTGTTGCAAAACTATTGGATATTTTCGATATTAGCCAATCAATTCAAACTGTGCGTATTCAAAGCAATGTTGTTAAACAAATGAATCCATTTCAAAGTACTGGTGTAGTTAGTAGTGGCCAATCACCAACAGGGAGCATGTCATTATCACCATATATTATGACTTTAGCCCATAATAGTGGTACTATTGATTTACCATCTATTGATGTCACTTCTGGCTCTGCTAAGGCTAAGAGTTCAATTCATACAATCTATAGACTTTGTCTATGTATTTTCCAAGAGGCTGAATCCTGTTTTTATGGAGAAAGAGAGTCCTATAACTTAAGCCAAAGAGATCCACACTCAGAAAATGCCGACGATGATGAAAGAAATTTTGCCATCAGAGTTTGGGGTTTGCCAATGATTTGTGAAGATATGGACCAAATAATATCAAAGAACTCAATTCGTATTCAAACCATTTTAGCATCAGAAAGAGACCAAAAGGAACAAGTTAAGCATGTCATGTGGATTGTTTGTAGTTTAATCACAATTATTAGAAGACACAGAGAAAACCATACCGATAAAATTATTATGAATACTCAATCTATTATCATTTCATTATTAAAATCACTTCTAAAGACCTATGGCGACCTTATTGATAATTTTATTTGCCCACCAAATATCCTTGCACCAATTGCTGATAGCATCAATAAAACAATCACTGGTAATAGTTCAAGCACTAATAATCTTAATTCAACATTTGCAGTTCACACTATTCTTTCACTCAATGAACCACAAAACGAGTCTCACCCAGAATTTATGAAATACTTTAAGGACAAATTATTACAAAAGATTACCCTTTTGGATAAACTACACGAAATCAAAGACCACTATGAAACTGCCCATCTTTCATCTGCATTTACAATGACTCGAAGGAATAAAGTTTCAGAAACAATTAAAGGTAACAACAATAAACAACAATCTGTCATAGCCTATAGAGCTCAAAAACTTTTGGCCAAATCGATATCTGCTTCACAAAAATATGAATTTCAAGAGATTCAACACAAGAATGATTTTGAAGAATATGTTTTACAATATAGAATTTATTTAGATAGACTCTGGGATAAACAATTTAAGGATCTTACTAAAGAACCATCACCTTGGCATGAAATGGAACCAAGACACTTTGAAAAAACCATTTGGAAGCTTTATAATTTTTCAAATAGCAACCGTATACATATTTTATTAAAACAGGACTATGATGGTACAAATCATCCAGGTGCTGCTCTTTCAAATCAACAACAATATAATGTGCATAATAGCTCTCCAATCATTAAACAAACTCAAGATGAGCAATTAAAGAATAATCCAGTGCTTAGAAAGGTTATTAATTTAAACAACTCATCAAGTGGTTTATCAGCTATTGGTAATGTTGGTTCTCAAATGGAACAAAGTATCGAATCAACAGATTTGACACAAGGTTTAGTCGGTTTTGAAATGGATGATACAAATATTGTATTGGACGAAGCTCATGAAACTGATTGGTACTTGGTAGACGAACAAACCTCAAATAGAAATATTATTAAATCAAAACCTACTAACTCACCAACGGTTTCAAACCATTTGGTTAACAACAGTGCCGATAATAGCCCAAATTCTACCACCAATCCCACAAGTATTGCAACAAACTTATCAACTGGTTCATTAACTCCTACCGAAGGTTTCAAAAATATTAGTCTTATTAGCTCAAGTAGCAACTCATCTACAATTTTAACAAACCAACTTACCCAATTGAACCCAAAAAGAACAAACTCATCAAACAGTAATAAAAAGAGTATTTTAGAATTTAGTGCTCAAGGTGAAATCATTAAACCAATGATGGTAATAAGAGTAAAGATGTCTATTTACACAGATAAGATTGTATTTTCACCAACTCAATCTCAAGAAGATAATTGCATACCAGATAAATATTTTAAAGAAAAAGAATACGATATTAAAAAGCTAATTGGTGTTCAAAATCGTAGATACCTCTTACTACCAACTGCCTTAGAATTCTTTTTTATTGATCGAAAGAGTGTTTTGGTAAATTTCCCACATGGTTCAATTGTATTGAAAATTATGAAACTTTTGGGTAGCTTGTCTGGTACAAACGAGATCATTTTTAAGATCAATAATTTTGACTCAAATTTATCACCACAACAATTGGTAATTAAATATTTAAACCCAACTGCAAGATGGAAGAAAAGAGAAATTTCAAATTTCGAGTATCTTATGACATTAAATACAATTGCAGGTCGTACATATAATGATTTAAACCAGTATCCAGTTTTCCCATGGATTATTTCAGATTATAACTCAAGCAAATTAGATCTTAACGACCCAAAAGTCTACAGAGATCTCTCAAAACCAATTGGTGCTTTAAATCCAACTCGTCTGGAACACTTTATGGAAAGATGGACCCAATGCCCCGATGAAATACCACGTTTTATGTATGGTACCCATTATAGCTCAAGTGGCAGTGTATTATTCTTTTTAATGCGTTCAGAACCATTCACATCACATTTTATTAAATTACAAAGTGGCCAATTTGATCATGCAGATCGTATGTTTGATTCTATTATCGATTGTTGGAGAAACTGTTTAAATAGTTCGTCTGATGTCAAAGAGCTTACCCCTGAATTCTTTTATCTTCCAGAGTTTTTAATCAATAGAAATGGTGTAGAATTTGGTGTTAAGCAAAATGGCAAGGCGATGAATGACGTTGTATTACCACCATGGGCCCCAACTCCACATCACTTTATAATGATAAATAGAATGGCATTAGAAAGTGAATATGTTTCTAGAAATCTTCATCACTGGGTTGATTTAATCTTTGGTTTCAAGCAAAAAGGAAAAGAAGCTATCCAAGCACATAATGTTTTCTATCATCTTACCTATGAAGGCTCTGTGGATATCGGTGCTATGAGCGATCCAATTTTAAGAGAAGCTACCAGAGTCCAAATTAATAACTTTGGTGTAACCCCATCCCAATTATTTACAACACCACATCCCTCAAGAGATCCACCTAATCAAAAATTCAATTCAAAATTAGAAATATTTAAGAAATTAAAGCCACTTCAACTAATTTCACTCCCATTTTCCCCCTTATGTATTTTCGTTTATGGACCATCGTCAAATAGAGACTCTATGACAGTTGGTTCGTCGCTAATAAGTGGTGTAGTTGGTGGAGGCAGTAATCAATTAGGTGATAGAATTTTGGTTATTGGCGAGGCAAATAATGATTTCCAATACTATCGTTATTTAGAAAGCAATATATCAGCCGCAGCAGGTTTTATGACTCAAAGCATTACACCATTATCTCAAAACATCCCACTTTCACTATCACTAGGTCTTCGTTCTGTTATTGGTAAACCATTCTGTCAAATCCCTGGTAATTCTAAACTATTACTATCTAGTGGCAAATGTGATAACACCCTTCATGTTATTCATGGCGATTCTAAACTAACAACAGGTCCTATTTCACACAAGTCTGCAATTACCTGTATTGCTTATGATGAACACCAATGTGGAAGATTAGGTGTTGGCGGTATTATAGTGGAACAGAGAGTTATTGTCACTGGTAGTGATGATAGTACAGCCATTATTTGGGAATTAGATAGCTCAGACTACTCTGTTAAACCAGTTCATATTTTAAGAGGTCATAACTTTGGCATAACCTGTATTTCCATTAACAAGTCCAATGATATTTGTTTAACTGCTGGTAAAGATGGAAAGGTATTGGTACACTCAATAAAGAAAGGAACATTCTTTAAATCAATAGAACATCCAAACAAATTACCAATTCACTCAATGATATTTTGTGCAGAGTCCTCAAGCATATTTATTTATTCAAATACGATTATATCATCAAACAGTACATTTAGCAGCAGCACCAGATCACCGCTAGCCAACAGCGATTCCACAGAGTGGAATAATGTTCTATATAGATTTTCTATTAACGGCGATTTAATTCAAAGTGTATTAAATGATGTTCAACCAACTATTGTAAAAATGCTAATAACAAAATCACAAAATGGAATCAGATATTTATTAAGTGCAGGTGGTTACCAAATTGTAGTTCGTGAAATGCTAAACCTTGAAATTGTTCATGTTTTTGACATTAGAGATCTCTCTGGCTTCACTTCAAGTAATAGAATTGTGGATCTTTATTTATGGGGCAGCGATGAATCATATCAAAAGCCATCAACAAATAGCAATTCAAACGACAACTCACAACAAAATATTAGCAATTTGGTGTTAATGGTACCATTAGAATCTTGTCAATTATTAATTTATAGTTTGGATGAAAGTGGGAATCTTAAATCATTATCAGATTAATAAAATTATAAATTTTGTACATATTATAATTATAAAAAAGTTTTTTAGAATTTTATTTTATAGATTTAAAATATTTATTATTATATTTTAATTTATTTTCGACTTTATTATTTTATTCTTCCCCACTTTGTTGGTCATTGTTTTTGCTTTTACTTTTTCTTCTGTATGCTCTTGTGTAACACTTTTTACATTTTTTTGAATTTGTATAAAAATCACCTATTGGCAAAATATTTCCCTCTCCACACAAAGACTCATGTTCTGGATCCTTGCATTCTTTATAGTTTGTTGGTACTGAAAAAAAATTAATTAACCCATTTTCTTCTTTCTTTAAATTGCTAACGATTACTTCAGGTTTGCAATATTTGGAATTGTTCATTGGGATTAAGATAAAGCTATCAACTTTACTATTGGTTTGCACTTTTGAGATTTGTTGAATATGTTGTCTTTGTTGGTCGTATTGGTTAGAGATTGGTGGAAGTGTTGGTATATTTGGTTGTATTTGTTTGGGTGAAGATAATGGATAAGTAAAACCCTGATGAGAGTTTTGTTGTTTAAAATATATTGATCTCTCATTAGGTGATAATAATGGGTTTGGAGAAATATTATTTTGTTGTTTATATATTGATTGATTTTGATTTTGATTTTGATTTTGATTTTGATTTTGATTTTGATTTTGATTTTGATTTTGATTTTGATTTTGATTTTGATTTTGATTTTGATTTTGATTTTGAATGAATTGGTGGTACATATATTTTTGATCTACATTTGAATTTTGTTGAAAAAAAACATGATTATTATATGAGTCATGTTCAACTTGGATATATTTCGGAGATGGTGAGGGTTGCTTTATTTCTTGGGGATAAAGCCTATATCTATTGGTTTCTTGATGAAGTTGTTGTTGTTGTTGTTGTTGATGTTGCTGTTGCTGTTGCTGTTGCTGTTGCTGTTGCTGTTGCTGTTGCTGTTGAAAATATCGCTGGTGATGTAAAAACCTTTGATACTCAAGCAATTGCCTATCTGTTGTTTTATTTTGCTGGGTTTGTTGAATGTAACCAATGTTTGATTCATCATGGCTTTGCTTTATATTTTCTTGTTCCTCGGATTGAATTTTTTCTAAAAGCTTCTGTTGTTTTCTTATTAACTTTTGATGTTTTCTTTCTTGGTGAATTCTTTGCTTTTCTAATTCTTTTAATTGCTGTAAATTTCTTTCTTTTTCATTAATATTTTTATCATTATTTTGTTGAATATTTTGATTAAACTGGGTAGATATTAATGATGCTTTTTGTTGAGGGGAATTAAAGCTTTGGGTTAGAACAGGTAATTGAAAGTTATTTTGGGGATATGGATGAATTATTTTTTGTAACTCTTGATTCTGGCCAAATCCTCCTAATGGTGATGGCAATTTTATGGATAGTCTAGGTGATTCATTTTGACTAACCTCACAAGGACTAATATTGATTTTATTAATATTTGTAGTATTAAAATTACCATTATTAATATTGTTATTGATTTTATTAAAACTATTATTAAAACTACTAATATTTTTATTTATATTATCTATATTATCTATATTATTTATATTATTTATATTATTTATATTATTTATATTATTTATATTATTTATATTATTTATATAATGTATATTATTTATATTTATATTTTTATTCAAACTATCTATATTATTTATACTATTATTTAAAATACTATTAGTATTACTATTATTATTGTTATTAATTCTATCATGATTGGTTGTACTATTATCATCGAGACTTTTTTTAAGAGAGTTTTTGCCATTATTATCATTATTTATTGTTGTATTTGGTCTTGGTGAACAAGTTTCATTTGACTCTTTTGTTCTTGCTCGTCTATTTCTAAAAAATACACGAACCTGTTGATCAGTTATATCTAGTTCTTTTGCTATTTTAGTAACTTCTTCATTTAAGCATCTACCATTAAGAGAGCTTTCATAGTACTCTTTTAATTTAGATATTTGAAACTCTGTATATATTTTCTTTTTTTTTCTGTTTGAATCATCATATGGTACCTGATATTCATCAAAACTATATTCTTTTATTTTATTTTTTTTATTTTTATTATTAAAATAATAACTATTACTGTCATTATTAATGCTATCACTAATACCGATTTTACAACCATTACTAGTATCGCCACTATTATAAACAACACCATTGCCCAGTCTATTAATAAAACTATCGATACCATTATTGCTATTATGGTATTTTTCAAAACTATTTATATTATTTTCTGTAGGATTTATATCTTTGACTTTATCTAAAAAAATTTTGTTTATTGGGTTATTTACATTTAAACCATCATCATTATTATTATTACTATTATTGTTATTGTTATTATTATTATTATTATTATTATTATTATTATTATTATTATTATTATTGTTGTTATTATTGTTATTATTATTATTGGTATTATTATTATTATCATAATTATTATTATTATTATTATTATCATAATTATTATTATTATTATTATTATTATTATTATTATTATTATTATTATTATTATTATTATTATTATTATTATTATTATTATTGTTATTGTTATTATTATTTATATTATTATTATTATTATTATCATTATTACAATTATTTTTATTTAAATTCATATTAATAATTTTAGTATAACCACTATATAAATTAATATAATCTAAACTATTTGAGGAACTTTTACTGCTATAAGAAACATTAAAATTGTGAGCAGTATTATTTGAAATTTGATTATTTAAACCAATTTCATTGAACCCAGATTGGTCTTCAAAGATATTTTTATTGTCATTGGTTATTTTTTTAAGATTTAAAAATTTATTTTTATTCTGATCAGTATTTTTTAGATTAGATTTATTATTTTCAAACATGGTACATTTTTTTTAAATAATAAAAAAAAAACTAATAATAAAAAATACAAAACAAAAAATAAAAATAAAATTCAAAATAATAAAATGAAGAAAAGAAAAAAAAAAAAAAAAAAATAACAA
>NW_003519575.1:21613-50997 GCF_000190715.1 Dictyostelium purpureum | reverse complement strand
ACAACAACAATAATAATAATAATAACAACAATAACAGTGAAAATTTAAATAATATAGATAATATACCAATTGGAATTCATTTAAATCAATCTCAATCATTTTTAAGTGACCCAAATTCACCATTATCAAATGGTTTAAATAATAGTAATAATAGTAATAGTACATTAAATAATAATAATATTATTTGTAACAATAGCAATGATAGTAATAGTAGTGGTGAACTCGAAAATAATAATATTAATAATAATAATAATAGTAATAATAGTGATAGCAATAATGATAATAATAATGACAGTAATTTAGTTATTTCAACACCAAACATTATTCAAAATTCAACTTCCAAAGAAGATGAATCATTACAACAAAAAGAAATTACCGAAGATGATTCTATTACAACCACATCAATCAATCCATTAAAAAGAGGTATTGAAATTGAAGCACAATTAGAAAGAGAGCACAATGAATTAAAGAGAAGACAAAAAATCCAATTAAAAACACACACTTTAGAATATCAATTAAGACAGCGTGAAATGACACGTGCAAAACCAGGTACAGCTTCATTACAATCAAGAAAATTTTATTTAAATGTTACACCAGATAAAACTGTTTACAATATCGATACTCCAAATTGTATAATAAAGAAATTTACCTCAGATGGCGAAAAGTTGTTATGTTTTTCAAAAGATTTCAAAGAGATTATACTCTATCGTTTTATAGGCTCAAACTTTAATATACCAAAAGGAACCAGCAAAGCAGAAAAAGAGAAAATTGAAAGAAACTTTAATACTTATTTCCGCTCTCTTTATCAAAGCTATATACCAAATTTTAATGAATATTTATGCCGTGACTTTGCTTTGACAACTTTATGTGGAAATTATGTAGGTATTTTAAAATTTCAAAAAAAGAAATAAAATGTTATTAACATTTTTTTATAGTTTATTTTAGCATCAAGCGGAGCAACCACCAATCAACTTTCAAATCAAAATAATATTGAAGAGCACCAAGATATAAATAGAAATAGAAATACAACACAATCGATAAATTTACAAAACTGTGAAGATTTAACATTTTATTTAGTTAGCATTAATGACGGTGTTGTTAGAGATAAAATTACATTCAAACGAGATGTAATCCATTTAGCACATCATTCAGGTGTCTATCTTTATAAAGATTTGTTTATAGTACTTTCACTTCAATACCAATCAATTCATATCTTTCAAATTAAAGATGCCAAATTTGTAAATTTACGTACTATAGGGCCACATTGTAACGAGGATGATCAATTGGAAATTGATCATTTAAATAAAAAGGAAATTCCATTTTTAAAACAACAATTAGAAAAGCAACAACGTCAAGAAACCTATCAAACTATTAGTCCGATGAATCCTGATTTCGTTGTCTCCTATTTAAACAGAAATAAATCAAAACAATCAGCTTCAAATGATAAAAAGAATCAAAGAGAATTAAATGCAAATAATTTAAATAATCATTTAAAGAAGACTGTTGAAAATATACCAACAACAACAGCCACCAATAATACATCTCCAACCACAACCACAACCACCACAACAAATAATAACATAAATATAAATCTTAGAGCTACTTTACCAGATCCTTTAAATGATGTTATAAATCAGCAACAAACTAGACAACCACCAACATTACCCGCCCCAGCACCAACACCAGCACCAACACCAGCACCAGCACCAATACCAACACCAACACCAGCACCAACTAATAATCGTCCATTACAACAAACTCAATTAAATATAAGAGTTAATCCAAATAGAACCACAACTACAACAACAACCACAACCACCACAACCACAACAACTACTACAACTACTGAATCAAATCCCAATGCCTTTGTAGATATTAATTTATTACGTAATACTATTAATGGTGGTTTAGGTAATTCAAATAATGGTATTCCAAATATTACCAATAATAATGTTACTACAACAGCAACCAATAATACAACAAATAATATTGTTACCAGCCCACCACAACAAGATTTTATTTTACCTAATCAATCTACAGTTTTAGAAGACGAAGACGATATTATTTATCCAAATAGAAATCCTGAAATGAAAAAATTAAAAGATAAACAAATATTTGGAATTAAACAAAGATTCCTAACATATCTTTTCAAGAAAGCTAACACAAGTGAAAACAGAACCAAATCGCTCAGTATGTACTATTCATTATTCCCACAATATTGCAGCTTGGTTATGTGGAAAATGCAATCTTTGGATGCTTCACATCTTTTAATTAAATTTGGATCAATTGATGGCTTATTGGGTAGGGTCACCGATTACTGTAATCAAATCTGCTTCTTTGTAGTCTATAACATCTACACAACCGAAATTATAGGTGTCTATGAAAACTCAAATAAGGAATTTGCTAAAACATTCGAACAATTTTGCGAACATTTCCGTGCTTGTAGTTGCCCATCTGGTTTAATTAAATTTAGAAGTACTTGCTCAAACAATAGCTTTGTTCGTGAACATTTAATTAAACAGAAATTGGCTGTTGTAAATGCACGTTATGGTGGTGAAACCCAAGCAGTTAAAAGAATTTTATCAGCTCTCCCATTTTCTCCTCAATCCTGGAATGAAAGTCCATATTTTGATAAATATCTCTTTAGTTATGACGAAAAGATTATTTCATCAACAGAAAGACCTAAACCATTAGTAGATTTCCCTATTAAATTTTATTCCCGTATCAGTGGCGAAGTTAAATTCAAATTAAATACTGGTCTTCAAGATAAAAATGAAAGAACTGCCAAAAAATATGCAACCTATATTTTCCATCCATATTATCCATTCATTATTTCTCTTCAACATTCTTCAAACTCAACTCCATTAACTGTTAATTTCCACTATGTTAATGATGATGAAGATGAATTATTGGATGACGATGTTCAAAAATTATCAAAAAGACACAGAGTTAATTAATCAACAACTAATTAATCAACTTTAAAATATTTTTAAATTAAAATTCTCTGTAGTTTCAAACCAAATCAAATCAAACCAAACCAAACCAAACCAAACCATAAACCATCATAAATAATATGTTAAAGGCGAAATATAGTTTCATACACTATTATTGGTATACCACAAACAAACAAAAAAAAAAAAAAAAAAAAAAATCAAATTATAATTTGGTTTAATTTAAAAATAAAAATTATTTATTATATTATATAGATTAATAATCTATATGAATATATTTGTAAAAAATTTCTTTGTTCTTGCATTGCAAAGAAAAAAAGATTTTTTTTGTTTTGTTTTAAAATTTTTCTTTGATTTATAATTTTTTTCAAAAAAAGATGGATATTTACAAAAATTAAAATAAAATAAAATAAAATAATTTTAAAAAAAAACACCCAAAACAGTTTTTTCACTATTACTCAAGAATTGTTTTTTTTTAATATTTTTTTATTTATTTTTTTTTATTTTGTGATAATATTATAATTTTAGTGATTTATTTTAATTATATTACACATTGTTAATAAAGGTAACTGATATATATATCAATTTATTTTTCTTTTTTTTTTTTTTTAAAAATAAAATTTTTTTTTAATTTTTTAATTTTTTTTTTATTTTTTTAAACTAATAATTTTAAAATTAATTAATATGATTTATATTAATATGTATTTTTTAAATAATAACAGCACAGCATAACATCAATAGTATTTGTTTATAAATAGATATATTTTTTTTAAATAGCTTTTGTAAATAGATTATAATAATTTTTATTCTCTATAATAGTTAGTATTTATTATTAAATAAATGGTTTTATAATAGTAAAGAAAACAACAATTACATACATATAAAAAAAAATGAATAATCTTTTATCAAGTCTTTTTAGTAAAAAAAAAAAACATAATGATAATGAGGAGTTGGTGGATAGTGAAAAAAGATCTGTTATTGTTCCAAATAAAAAAGTATGTATTAGTTAATAAATACTGATAATAATAATAATAATAATAATAATAATAATAATAATAATAATAATAATAATAATAATAATAATAATAATAATAATAATAATAATAATAATAATAATCATTTTCTTTTTATTTATTTTTAGAGTAACAAAAAAACAAAAGATAAAAATTTAAAAGATGATATAAGTTTTAGTAAAAAGAGTAGTTCAAGTGAAGGAAATGGCAATAGTGGTATTAGGGAAATGGCGGGTGGTAATGCGGGCGGTGGCAATGCTGTTGAAGATAATGATGGTGAATTACATCCTGTAGTCTATTGTGTATCTGATGTTAAAGGGTTATTAAAAACTGATAAAAAGTGGATTCAAATAAGTGGTATCGAAGAAGAATTCCTAACTCAACATTTCACTACTGTTTTAACTGTATTAAACTTTTTAAGAAGAAGAGAATTGGTATATTACAAATTTATCGAACAACCTGAACAAATTAGTCAAATGAACAAGGATCAGCAAACTCCTAAATTTGGTATTAATACACCTACCTTATCAAGTACCTCTCCAATAAACAGTATACCTTCTGTTATTGTTTCCTCTATAATCGATGATAATAACTTACCAAACAATCTCCCAACAATAGATGGTGAAACCGTTGAAAATAATAACAACAATGATAATAATGTAAATAATAATAATGCAAATATTAATTCAAATAATAATGTAAATAATAATAATGAAAATAATAATACAAATAATAATGATGATAATGGTATCAATAATAATACCACTAAAATCAATATAGATAGTAGAAATGTCTCAATCCCAGAAATAATTATTAAAAATCATATTTCATTATTAGAAGAGGATATTCTTAATTCACCATCTATTACAGATAATTGTAATAGTAATAGTAATAATAGTTTAAAGCCATTGGATTTAAATTTATTAAAAATTAATAGTGATGATATTAATATTAATAATAACGGTTCTACAACACCAACATCAAATATAATCTTAACACCAAATAATATTTCAGGTTTATCATATTCATATTGTTATCCAGGAAGAAAAAAGAGAATTGATTCAAATCGTATTTTTGTTTCACCGGGCCAATTCTTTAAGTTTCCAGAGGAATATGACTTGGCACTTGAAAAGCTATTAAATGAAGGTAATCCAAAAGAACATTATAAGAATTTAGATTTCGAAGCAAGAGGTGGTTTTGGAAGTGTATTTGCAGCAAAAAATAAAACTCCACATTCAGTAATGGAAAAGCAAATGGTTGCCCTCAAGAAGATGCCTAATAAAACCAACAAGCAAAAGAGAATGAATCTTAGTGAAATTGGCTTTATGAAGTATTGCTCACACCCAAATATTGCAAAGTTTTTATGTTCGTTCCAAAAGTCTGATGAGTTTTGGTTAATTATGGAGTTTATGGAAGGTGGAACTCTTTCTCAAGCTATTAGGAACTTCAAATTCTGTGAAAGAAAGATTGCATTCGTTTGTAGAGAGGTATTGAAGGGTATTGAATACCTCCATAGCAAGAATATTTGTCATAGAGATCTAAAGAGTGGTAATATTATGATCAGTGTCAAAGGTGAAGTTAAAATCATTGATTTTGGGTTGGCAATTGATTTCAATATGGAAAAAGAAGAAATAAACATGTGTGGTTCATCATACTGGATGCCTCCTGAGCAAATTAATGGCAAGTTTCATTCAATCTCTGCTGATATTTGGAGTTTTGGTATTTGTGTGGTAGAAATGTTGGATGGAAGAGTACCAAACTACGATTCTCGTCTCAGAGCAATGGTAACTGTTGCGACCGATGGTTTAAAAATTTCACAAACTGAACGTCCTCTATGGTCTTTTGAAGCTTTGGATTTCGTTTCTCAATGCCTACAGTTTGACCCATCAAAAAGATCAAAAGCAATTGACCTCTTAAATCATCCTTTCCTTCAAAAAGCTTGTGATATTAAAGAAATTATGGATATATTACCCGCTTTGAATATGGCCAATGTTTTAGAAAGACAAGGCTTGTTAATTTAATACAAAAAAAAAAATAAAAAAACTATTTTAAATATTTTATAAATTATTTTATTGGTAAAAATTTTTAAGGCGATTCTAAAAAGCTTTGTATTAAAGAGTCACCATTAATTAGTTTTGTGGTTAAAATTAAAAATTTCCTATTTGTTTGTTTACCTAAAAATCTTAATGCACTGATTTCCGAAAATGTAACTCCACCTACAAAAAATACTAATGATACTGTTGGTGGCTTATCAAAGTTTATGTTATTATTATTATTTAGATTATTTAGATTATTTAGATTATTTAGGTTATTTGGGTTATTTATATTTTTACCACTGTTGTTGTTAATATAGCTATCACTGCTTGTGTTTAGATTATTATTATTATTGCTATTAATATTATTGTTGTTGTTATTAATATGATTATTACTATTGTTATTGTTTGTATTATTATTTATTAAATAAACTTGAGATTCTTCAAAATTTGGACCAGGTAATAGTTTTAATGAGTTTTCTATTGACTTCCAACCAATTCTTGAGGAGTTTAAAGAATATTGAATGATTCTAATTAGAATTGGGGCATAACCTGAATAAACATAAGAAAAATCTGATGGATTGGTTTCATCGATGTCGTCAACTATTAAATTTAACTCTTCTTTTAGAGATTCGAAGTTTAATAGTGGTTTTGAGTCTTGTTGCTTTCGAATTTGAATTAGTCCAATTTTTTCTAATTGATTTAATGGGAAGAGTATATCCATACCATAGTTGGTGACTATTTTTGATTTAATTGTTTCATAATCGTTTAGTGGTAAACCATTGTTGGTGATGCTATATAATGCCAATAATCTAAGTATTTTGAGAATGGGGTCTTTTATATTGATGCAATCTTGAATATATTTCTCAGCTAAAAATACATCAGAACCTAATAGAAGTTTTTGTTCGCAATCTAAACGATTTTGGAAATATGTTGAGCTTGTGATTTCATGTATCTTTTCAGCAATACCAACATGAACTTGTAAGCAAAATTCTTCTTGTTTTGAGGCATTTACTCTTTTCATTAGATCTCTGATAGCTGTAATACTTTCATTGCCTGTGAGTTGTTTTTTATCGTCAAATTGTTGTTTTGCCTTTTTGTTTAATACACCACCTGCACCCATTAGGCTTGAAAAGTTCAGGTCTCTAACCTCTTTGAATATCTTGTCACCAGAGTGTAATGGGTATTGTGATCTTTTACTATAGGTTTGTGATCCTTGGTTCATTTGGTTTGGTTGTCCCTTTGGTGTTGCATAGTTCATACTATCGACTAAAAGTTGAGTATCCACCATTAAAGTATTGTTATTAATTGAGAAATATTCATCAATTAAGCCTTCGTAGGTAAGTGGTGTGCATAAAGTTGTAACATAATCAATTTCCCTATCAATAAAAAGAATTGACTCTATTTCTTTTGAAACCTCTAATCTAAATTGTGGGGAGTTTGATTCCTGATCTTGTTGCTGTTGATGTTGTTGCTTTAATTCTTGTTCTTTTTCTTTTCTTAAACGATGTAAAATTTCGACAATTGATTTTGAAGCTTTTCCTTTTCCTTTTAATAGCGGAATTATACCAAAGAGAGATTGAAGTTTATTTATAGATTTGGCAATTTCATAACATATCGATTTATCATTTCCTAATAAATAGTCCCTATAAGAATTAGATAGCTCCATTGAAAGAACATCACTATCGAATGGTATCAAATCTAGCTGCATTGATGTAATTGTGCTAAAGTTACCATAAACACCTTGCTCTTCTAATATGCTGTTACAAATTGGGTCTACTTTTGGTAAATAGATGATTGAGTAGTTCTTTTTCATAAATTCATATAGATGGGATCTGATATGATCTGAGATGAAATTCATATACTTTACTCTTGGTCTAAGTAGATAGATGATATTTTTATTCTCGGTGTCTAGTTTGCCAGGTTTTAATTCATAAATTCTATCGATACCATTTTGTTTTAAAAATTGACCATCTATAAATAAATTCATTAGTCCAATGATTGTTGGGTCAATTACCAATGATGTTGAATTGTCGAATACAGTACTTCCACCCATATTTGATATTCCTTCATTTAGATTATTTAGGTTGTTCATTAATAATTGTTCATTCTTGATATAGTTGATCGTATCTACCAAATTGTTTTTATATTGTTCTCTTAATGGAATAAAATTTAAAATACTAGAGATTTCAGTTTGTTGACTTAATACTGATGGTTTATTTTGTTGTTGTTGTTGTAATAATTGCTGTTGTGCTATTTGTTGTTGTGTTGATTGCTGTTGCTGTTGAGATTTTCTTGAAAACAATGTTGAAATACCACTTTCTTTTTTTATAACATTACTATCATCGTTAATACTAGTAACATTGGATTTTTTTAATTTATTGAACATTTTTATAATTATTAATAAATTACATAAAACCAATATATGAAATAAAAAATAAAAAAAAGATATTTTTTATTGATTAAAAAAAATTAAAAAAAAAAAAAAATTAAAAAAAAAATTTATTTTAAAAAATTATATTTATGACGGTTACTCTCCACATAAATTAATCCATGGATTATTCAAATTCTTTAGTTTAATAATATTTGATGTTTTCGATATAATAAATATTATTATATTATATTTCTTATAATAAAACCTTTGACCAA
The DNA here is from genome assembly GCF_000190715.1 of Dictyostelium purpureum. NCBI lineage: Eukaryota > Evosea > Eumycetozoa > Dictyosteliales > Dictyosteliaceae > Dictyostelium > Dictyostelium purpureum. The sequence goes on along the minus strand of NW_003519575.1, from coordinate 42,351 downwards.
AAAAAAATGGTCACAGGAGCAAAATTTGATTGTTGATTAGGACACTTGTTTATTTTCCCATCTATTGATTTTTCCTTCTATTATTTATAATGTGATGTAAGGTTAAAATTTGTTGATTATTAATAAAAACTAAACTGTATACATACCATCCCTAATTAAATTACTATGATATATGCAATAAAACTATACACGAACAATAAATATAATAAATATCTTCTTAAATTTATTTTAGAATGTGGAACACCCAAAGATTCTGCAATTTCTGGTACATTACCATCCTGAAACAATTGTAAATTACACGGCGAATCTGCACAAAAATCAAAGGGTAGTAATTTTTCGGAACAAAATGATTCATAACACAAAGATTCTTGCATGCAATTTCTTCTAACACATGAAAATGGATTTGCTGAGTATGGTTGTGTACAATTTGACCTAAGAAAACACTCTATATAAAGCTTAATGTTATATTAATACTAATATAAAATCTATTTAATTTGATTTATTGTATTTTACTTTTGAAGCATCTTGACAATTGTTCCCAAGAAATGTACCTAAAATTACACAATATCCAATACCACTTGTAGGATCACATTTACAATATTCATTCTCACCACAAGATCTTCTTGTGGTACATGTATTAAACTTATTTGAACCAGGATTCGAACATTTACCCAATGCTTTTAAAATGAATTAAATATTAATATTAATTTGTTTTTTTAGATTTATAACTACATACATGAACCAACAAAAAGAGGGCTACACTAATCATCATAAAAAAAAGAAAATTAATAAATATTTTTTTTACTTTTATTTTTTAAATTAAACCTACATATTGTCCCAAACCCCATTGACAAGAAAATTTCGCTGTTAAACAAGGTGAACCTTCTGGTACATCATCTATACATATTCCTATTGAAGATACATTAAATGATTTTAAAATACATGACCTAAAATTTTTATTACATGGAAGTGATCTATAGATAAAACATTCATTTTCCTATATAAAAAAAATATTAATACTATTATATATACAAAATAAAACAACTATATTTACCTGTAATATATACTTTTGGCAAGCCCCATTTGTGCATATTTCATCCTCTGCACATTGCAAATCAGAAAAACATCTATTTTTAAAAAAAATGATCAGCATGATTTTATTTTATTTTGTTTTAAAAATAATATATATTTAATAATACCCCAATAAAGGTGTTGAGCAAACATTATTAACGCAATCTAAACTATGAGAGCATTGAATAGATTTATTACAAGCTCCACCATAGTCTATAAAAAAAGCTTTTTCGCAATATTTTTTTCCATTTAATGATGGTACACATGAATAACCAAAATCGCAATCTGCACTTATTTGACAAACTTCATTTTCTAATAAACCCTCTACACATATTCCATCCAAACATCTATCACGTATGTCACATTCAAATCCACTGATATTATTATTGGTTAATAAAATATAAATTATATAAAAATACTACTATTACATACGTTGTTTTATTTTCTGTACTGCAATGTTCTCCTCTTTTTGCACATAAATTAATTGTACAGGATAAATCCTCTTCATTTGTTGGAATAGGATATCCAAACTTTACCTGAGCTTCATTATAATGAATAAATACAATAAATAATAGTGATATTAATATAGATTTGTTTTTTTTTATTTTTAAAATCATATCAACCCAATGTTAATATAAATATAATGTATAAAATTAAAAATATATTTTTTCATTTTATTTAAAATATAAAAAAAAAAAAATAAAAATAAAAATAATTATTTTCTCTATTAAAATTAGTGGGTATGGGAAATATAAATAAATAAATAAAAAATAAAAAAATAATTATTTTTTTTTAGAGTGGGAGGTGTGTTTGTATTTTCTCTTAATTGTTTTACTATAAAAAGGTAATGATTGTAAAAAAAAAAGAAAAGATATAATTTGTATAATTATTTAAATATTAATAAAATATTTAGTGATTTTATTTTATTTTTTTTATTTTATTTTATTTTATTTTATTTTTATTTTTAAATATTTAATTTTTTAAATGATTCAATAGTTTGATTTGTTAAAGTAATTTCTTCTTCTAATGATTTAAGTTTAGTTGAATCATTATCTTTAATAGTTTGTGGAACTTTTTCATAAGTTGGTGCTTGAGTTTTTGATTGAAGAGTGTCAAAGTTTTTAACTAAAAGAGATTTCTTTGATTCGAGACGTCCAATTTCTTGATTGAAATCAACTGAACCTCTAACATCTAAAAGAATTGAAACATTTTCATTGACGATATTGATGATACAACCTGGACGTGATTCAGCACTAATGTGAACTTCAAGTTGTGAAGCATAAGCTAAAACACGAATGAATTGAGCGTGACTATTGAATCTTTCAAGATTTTCGTGATCTTTGACGTGAATAAAGGTGTGAATCTTTTTAGAGGTTGGGATATTGTAGGATGAACGAAGTGAACGAATTGATTTAATGACATCTTGGCATTCCATCATTTCCTTTTCGATGCTTGGTGATTCCCAAAGTGGTTGTGGAATTGGGTATGGAGCTAACATAATGGATGGAATAGTATCACCTTGACGACGTGGTAATGATTGGTAAAGTTCTTCTGAGAGGAATGGCATGAATGGATGAATAAGACGAAGACCAATATCAATGCAAGTGTAAAGGGTTTCTTTAGTTTTTTGTTTAATTGGAGCATCCTCTTCAATTGAAAAGATAGATTTGGTCATTTCTAAATAGACATCGCATAATTCAGATAACCAAAAGTTGTAAACTGCAGTGGTAGCTTTAGAGAAATCGTAGCTGTCAAAACCTTCATTAGCGTCTTTAATGGCACGTTGAGCAGCATTGAGAATCCAAATATTGATGGCATTTGTGTCTTTAAGTAACTCTTGGGCATCAAAAGCGGATGGTTTAAATAATGATTCTAATTTCATATGAGCGAAACGAGTAGCATTCCAAATCTTGTTACAGAAATTACGATAAGCAACAACACGTTGAATATCAAGATTGATATCACGGCCTTGAGATGTGTAAGCACAGAGAGCAAATCTCATAGCATCAGTACCACATTCTGCAATACCATTTGGGAAATCTTGTTTGACACCAGCAGAAGCTTTTTCGACTTCTTTTGGATCAAGATTACCTTCATAAAGTTTTTCTATAAGACCATCTAATGAAACACCTTTAATAACATCATTTGGATCAATGACATTACCTAATGATTTTGACATCTTTCTGCCATGAGCATCTCTGACCATAGAGTGAAGGAAAACAGTATCAAATGGTAATTTACCAGTTAATTGTTGACCCATCATAACCATACGAGCGACCCAGAAGAAAAGAATATCTGAACCAGTTTCTAAAAGTGAAGTTGGATAGAAATTCATCATATCTTCAGTTTGATCTGGCCATCCCATAACTGAGAATGGGAAGAGACCTGATGAGAACCAAGTATCTAAAACATCTGGATCTTGTTCGATTGAAACAATATCTTCATCTGAGCATTTGAATTTTTCTGTGGCATTCTTTCTAGCTTCTTCTTGGTTCATACCAACAACCCATTGATTAGTATCATATGGATTAGATCTAACACCTTTGATACTGACATGGTAAGCTGGAATACGATGACCCCACCATAATTGTCTTGAAACACACCAATCTTTAATTGATTCTAACCAACGGTACCAGGTGATTTTTTGAGTTTCTGGAATAATTTTGAGGTCACCATCCTTGACAGCATTTAATGCTTTGGCACCCATTTCATCGCATTTAACGTACCATTGTGGTTTGATCATTGGTTCGATGATATCCTTTGAACGAGAGCAGATACCTAATCTCATCTTGTTATCCTTCATGCCCTTGTAAAGACCTTTTTCTTTTAATGCCTCAACAACTGCATTACGACAATCGAATCTCTTCATACCAGCAAACTTACCACCATTTTCATTGATTATACCTTCATCTGTGAATAAATTGATAAACTCTAATTTGTGACGAAGGGCAGTTTCATAATCGTTTGGATCGTGTGATGGAGTAATCTTGACAACACCAGTACCAAAATCTTTATCGACTAAAATAGCATCAGTAATAATTGGAATCTTACGATCGACCAATGGATGAACAGCAAATTTACCATGGAGATGTTTATAACGTTCATCATCTGGGTGAACAGCGATGGCAGTATCAGCTAACATTGTTTCAATACGGGTGGTAGCAACAACTAAATGTTCACCAGTACCTTCGACTGGATAAGCAAATTCAAAGAGGACACCAAAATCATAAAGACCATCATGACCTGGAACTGGTAATTTAGTGTGTTTCTCTAAATCTTTGAAATCGACTTCGATATCTGAAATAGCGGTTTTAAGGGCACATGACCAATTGACTAAACGAGTGGTACGGAAAATAAGACCATCATTAAACATACGAATAAAAGCAGTGTTGACAGCTCTTGAACGTGGCTCGTCCATTGTGAAAACTTCACGCTTCCAATCATATGATGAAGCCATCTTCTTTAATTGATTTTGAATACGAGTACCATATTCAGATTTCCATTCCCAAACTTTTTTAATAAATTCTTCACGACCTAAATCATGACGAGTGATCTTTGAATCTTTCCAAAGTTTCTTTTCGACAACTACTTGTGTTGCAATACCAGCGTGATCTGTACCTGGAACCCATAAACAAACTTCACCCTTCATACGACGATAACGAACAACTGCATCTTGAATTGAGTTGGTTAAAGCATGACCTAAATGAAGACTACCTGTAACATTTGGTGGTGGAATAACAATAATAAATTTCTTATCTTTCATAACATGTGGTTGAATTTCCATTTGTGTTTCTGGTGAAAAATATCCATTTTCTAACCAATAATCATACCAAACTGATTCTACAGCTAATGGATGATATGCTGGTAATAAATTTGATGTATCTATAAAAATTTTAAAATAATTTGAATTTGAATTTGAATATGTATTGTTGAAATATTTTTAAATAATTTGATTTTTTAAAAATTAATTTGAATAGTAATGATAATTTAATACCTATTAGTATGATGAGATTGATATTTTAAAAACATATAAGTTCCCTTATTAAACTTACTTTTAATTGAACCTTTTGGAGTTTTTAATAATTCTGAAATATAATCATTAATTTTCTTTGTTTCAGCTTCTTGTTTTTCTTTTTCTTCATTTTCTTTAGCTTTCTTTTCTGCTTCTTTTTTGGCTTTATTTGCAAGTTCCTTTTCTTTGGCAGCAGCTTGTTTAGCTTCTTTTTCTTTCATTTTGAGTAACTTTTCAGCTTTTTCAGCTTCTTTAGCTTTCTTTTTTTCTTCATTCTTTCTTTTAGTTTCTTCATCAATCTCCTTTTTTGGAGCTTCTGGAGTTGGTTGTTGATCTGACATCTTTTATTAATTTACAGATATTTATTAATAAACTAAAATAAATAAATATAAATATAAATGTGAACAATAATAAAAAAAATAAAAAAAATAATTTTTTAAAAATTTAAAAAAAAAATTTAAAAAAAAAATAAAAAATAATTAAAAATTTTTATTTTCGTTTTTTTTTGAATTTTACATATTTATCCCTATTTTAAATGAATGTGGATATTAAATAAAAAAGGGTGTATTATCACCCTTTATTAAACCTACTTTGTTTTTCTTTGATTTTTTTTTTTTTAGTTTTTAAAATATCATTATAAATCTTAAATAAATTACTTTTTTTTTTTTTTTTTTTATAACATTTAAATTAAAAAAAGGGGAAAATATTATTAAAAAAAAAAATTACACTATTTTTCTCAGTTCCTATAATGACCAAGTTTTATATTAAAAGGTTATTCTTTGGTCTAAATTTCTTATTTTTTTAGCAAAACAGGTCAATCTAAAAAAGAAATTTATAATCTTTGGCTGGTCCCAAAAAAAGAAATTAAATAAAAAAAACCCAAAAAATAAATAAACAGATAAAATAAATAATTTACATCATTTCGTTTGTGTTCGTTTATTATAAAAAACATACATATACAAATTGTAATTTATTCTTTTTTTTTATTTTTTTTATTTTTTTATTAATAATCACTATTAGATTATACTTTTGGACTAATTGATTATACAACCACTTTTCTTTTTTTTATTTTTACTTTTATTTTTATTATACACTACAACAGCTATTTTATTGAATAAATCTTCAATAGAACCTGTTTTATTCAATAGAGAGGAGATTTCAAAGAAATGTGCGGCGCCTATTTTTTTTGACATTTCTAAACCTTCATCATATGAAACATAAGGTTTACCATCATTACAGGGATCTTCAATATAGCTTTCATTATTTGAATAGTAGTTTTCATTTTTATTATTAATTGTATTTCTTAGATCATTTTTAGTTCCTATTAATATGATTGGTGTTGAACTTTTTGTATTTGCTAAATTATTTTTAATTAATTCTTGATACCACTTTATAAAAGAAATTAAAAATTTAAAGTTAGAAAATTTTTTTTATATATATCAATAAATATACTTACTAGTGAATAACAACTTTCAAATGATTTTCTATTGGTGATTGAAAAACAGATTAAAAAACAATCTATATGATTTAAACCATTATCACCTTTTATAGATTCTAATTCCTCGATTGAGTTTGTTTCAGATATTTCCAAGTGAATATTTTTGGAGTTATTTATCAATACTTTTTTGTGATAGTTATCAAAGATCTCTTTAACCCAGTTTAGAGGGAATCCACTACAATATGTGAAAAGTAATTGAGATTTACCACATCCTGGTGTTCCTAAACATGCAACTCTATATATTCTCTCTTCATTTATGGTTGTACTTCTTGATACTGTGCTACTAACTGTACTATAACTATCATCAGAACTACAATCATCAACTTGTGTCATTTGATTATTATTTAATTTAATTTAATTTATTAATTGTTTTTTATATATAGTGAATAAATTTATATATATTGTTTAAATAGTATAGTAATACAGAAATAATGTTACAAAATGATTAATATTTATAAGATGGTGTTAAAGATGATGTTAAAGAGTGATGAAATAGTTAAATTATTTTTTTTTTTTTCTTGTGTTTAAATTTTAATTTCAATTTTTTTTTATTTTATTTTTTTTTTAAATATTATATAAATAAAAAAAAAAAATGAACAACCTCCATATCAAAACAACTTATATTTATAAAAAATTGATTATTAATTTTGTTATTTTTAAAATTATAAAAAAAAAAAACACCACTAAAGTGGGGGTTTTCTAAGAACAAAAAAATTACAATTTGATAAACTTTAATATTACATATGTGTGCTTTTAAAAACAAACTATATATATTGTAATCTAGATGATTCTCAATTTATAAATAAATATTACCTGTTGTTGTTTTTGATGTGGTTTTTTTAGTTGTTGCTCTTGAGTTTTTTAATATAAAAATATATTCAATCAAATGAAAATCTTGTGTAAGCTGCGATATGAGAGTGTGTGGTTTTTTAAATATTCAAAAAAAAATTTTTAAATAAAAATTGTATGGTGGGGTGTGTGAGTTGATTTTGATATTAATGATATTAAAATAAAATACTGGTTCAAGGTGTGTGTGTGTTGATATTATTGTTGTTTTGTTTGATGGCAAAAATAAATTTATAGTATCGTTTAAAATTTGTGAAAGTTTTTTTTTTAAGTTTTTGTCGAAATGAAATTAAAGTATAATTTTATTATGCTCTATAAAAAAAAAAGAAATACCTTAAATTTTTAACAATAATTTTTAACTTTAATTTATTATACATTTATTTTTATTTCCATTTGTATTATCATGTTGTTTGTTATTTTTACGATTGATTGAAACTGTTGAAGCGACTTCAAAAACCCTCATTACATTGATATCACTTAATGCAGATGTCTCTATATATTGTACTGCATTTATTTTACTTGCCATTTCAACACCTTCGCTATTTGTAATTAAATTATCTTTTATATATATTGGATCTTCATAAAGGTCTGCTTTAGTACCAACCAAAATTACTGGTGTGTTTGGGAGGTTTAGTTGAATCTCTGCTTGGTACTAAATGAATATTAGTTTAACCATTGTTGTTATTATTATGATTGGATTAATTTATTTATCAACCTACATTAACTAAACACCTATTAAATGAATCTCTATTTGATATTGAAAAACATAAAATGATGCAGCTTGTTTGAGGATTACAAAGAGAATTATTATGCTGTGTATTGCATGAGTCCCATATTTCCATGTTTATTAAACTGCTCCCAAATTGTACATTTGCACAATAGCTTCCAAACAATTTCGGAATATTGCCTGTTGGAAAAGTTCCATTTACCATTCTATAAATTAAAGATGTTTTTCCACAACCATCATCCCCAATCAATAAAAGTAGAGCATGACCAATTTGTGAAAAGTTATACCTCTCATTTTTCATCTTTAATTATTTTCTTAAACATATTTTGAAAAATTAATTTAAAACAAAAATTAAAAAAAAATAATATAAAAATAATTTGAAAAAAAAAAAAAAAAAAAAAAAAAAAAAAAATTAATTTAATATTTAAAAAAAATATCTAGATTAATTTGAATCTACTTTAAATTGATGAGACAAAATTTTAATTAAATAAAATTATTTTCATTGAGGAGTATTTAATAATTGGGTTAAATAAAAATTATTAAATTATACCTTAAAACACCCACACCCACAAATATTTAATAAAACACTTTTTTACCGTTGTAAAAAAAAATATTTATTTTTTATGTGGTAATTGGGTGGTGTGTGGTAATATAATATACTATAAACTCATTAATTTTGTGCCACAAAGTAATAAGAATTTTATAAAAGAAAATAAAATTTTTTTTCTTTACAAAAATGGGAATATAAAATTAAATAAAAAAGAGAAAAAAAAAAAAAAATATATACACAATAAGACTTAAAACCAAACCAGAAATATTTTTTAAAAAATTATTAATTTTCATTCTACATCCATAAAATAATATTTCATATATCATAAATAATAATATTTGTTTTAAGATTTTTTTAATAGATCTTTCAAATTTTAAAAATAATAAATAAACAAAAAAACACTATTATTTTATTATTATTTACCCTTATTTTTAATATATAAATATTATAAGTAATATTTATTTTAATATTTTTATTTTTAATTATTTTTAGTCTTTTAAAAATTTAAAAATTAAAAATAATATTATTTTTATTTTATATTTTAGTCTTTTAAAAATATTTTTTTTTTTTTTTTTTTTTTTTTTTAAATAGTTTATTTATTTAATTTTTATTTTGTATTTATATTTAATAATGCTATCACCATATAAATCATTACCTTTATATTTACATCAAAGAATTTTAGAATATTGTTGGTATGACAACACAATAGAGTTTAAATGGAAATTATCATTAAATCTAATTTCAAAAAAACATTTCAATTTTATTTCAAAATTATTTACAATCCTAAACCACTCTTTATTAAAGGACCCTTCATTAATAGAAAAAATAGACAACCCATATAATTGTTATAAATACCCACTATCGATGAAATGTTCAATTAATAAACTACATTCTTTTGTTAGAAGCTATTATTTCGAAAAGTTACTATCAATCTCAAATGGAAATTTAACAAGTTTGGATCTAAAATTAGAAGAACCAATTCAATTTTCAAAAGCAGAATATCAACAAAATAATGTAAAACCTACCGATGTAATGTTAGATATTCTTATACCAAACTTAATAAGAGATTCAAAGGAACTAGAAATGTTTAAAATTAAATCAGTTTTTCCATTAATAAAAGATTATCAAACTAGTCTTTGGGATCCACTATTAGAAAAAGAAAATTTAAAAGAGTTATCACTCATGACGGATAATTTAAACACCAAAGAATTTTCAAAGTTTTTAATTGATTATAATAATAGAATTTCAAAGCAAAATAAAAAAGGTTTAGAAAGACTTTCAATTAAATGTTACGAAGGGGCTGACCCAGTATCAATCGATTTATTGCCATTAGAAACCTTAAAGAATATTCAATCTTTACATTTTTCAGATATTTTAATTAATGAACCTTCGAAATTTTTTCACTCAATATCATTCCTAGGAGGATTGAAGAATCTATCCATTGACACTATTTACTTTTTTGACCCACAAAACGTTTCATTTATAACAGAATACCAACATCTATTTAACAATAACGTTTTAAAATTCATAAAGAGCAAGCCACATCAAATTAAATCTTTAGACCTACCATTCCCAATAGAAAAAGAACTATTGGAAGAAATAGCATCACCTAACCAATCAATAAAATCTCTTTCAATAATCCCTAGCTCAATGGTAAAGTTTAATAAAAATCTAACATGCTTAACTTTAAAACCGGGGTATTCCGCCTTAAATTTTCAAGATTTTTGTCAAATGAATCTAGACTCATCAATTACCAAATTAACCATCAGCAACCAGCAATTCCCAGCCTACTTAATATTCTATTTCAACTTATTTATCAAAAACAACTCTAATATAACTACATTAAATCTTAATCAATCATTTAATTTATTAGATTTAGAATCAATTTTTAAAACCACCAAAAATAAAGACAACATCGAAACCCTAACCATCCACATATCTGAAAACTGTCCACTATTTAACAACTCCAATTATTTATTTTATTTATTATCAAACGAAAACAATAGTATAAAAAATTTAAATTTAAAAATATTTTATTATTTCCAAGGTTTTAAACTATCTTTAATAGATTCCAAAGATTTTAATTTAATATCACAAAAAGATGACTTTAATTTTAAATTTTTAAGAAATAAATAAAAATAATAAAGATAATTAAAAACTTGTATAAAAAAAAAAAAAAAAAGAAATATTATATTTTATTTTTGTTTGTTTGTTTGTTTGTTTTTTAAAATTAATATATCCAAGTTGTAATTGCAATTCTTGGTTCGAAATTACATGATAATACCTCATGTTCTAAAAATGGACTAAGGAAAACCAATAATCTATCTGAAATAGGTGCGATATCTATAAATTCATTACTATTGTTACAATTGCTATTATTTGGGTGGTTATTATTTTCTTTATAAAGTCTTAATTCGCCACCATCACCTTGCTTCCAATCTTTATTTCCATAATAAATCATTGTAATTCTTCTCGATAAGGTTGATGAATCTGATGAATAAAATGAATCTCTATGCTTGACATATCTTCCACCTTTTAAATATACTGCCAATTGGGTTTGGGTTTTAACTGATTTAAAGTGAGGTATAACACTATCGAATTCATTTCTTATCGAGTCCAATCTATCTAAAAGTAAATTTATATTTGGTATTGATTTCGAAAACTCTTCATCCTCAACCCTGCTATTAGATCCTCTATGAATCCATTTAATATAATCACCTCTAATTGACTTATCTTTCCACTTTTCATTGCCTTTATTCATACCTGCTTCAATTAGTTTATTTTCTTTAAATTGAGTATATGACTATAAATATTAAAATTATAAAATATAAATTAGTAAAAAACAAATGATTATAATAATACCTATGTAAGTCAACCTACCTCGTTGTAAATGGAGTCTATAATTTCATTATTGTTTAAAAAATTATCTATTATTAAATAACCTTGTTTTTCAAGTTGCTCTAATGATTCTTTGCTAAATAATTTAAAATTTTCTTCTTTTATATTTGATGTTAAATCAATCTTTACATCGCTGACTTTTTCATTTGCAATTTCCTCACTTCCTTTAGTTGGTGTTTCTTGTTTATTATTGCTATTATTATTGTTTAATAATCCTAAGATTTGAAATTTTAAATGTGGTGGTAAATTTGTTAAATCCATCTATAAATCTATAATTGTTTTTTTTTTGTTGAATTGAAAAAATTTTAAAAAAAAATGAAGAAAATTAAAAATAAAAAAATAATAAAAAAAAATTTTAATTAAAAAAAAAAAATAATTAAAAAAAAAGATATTTTTGTGGGTAATGTTTATTAATATTAATATTAGTTTTGTTGTTAATTATATCTTATTTAAATATTCAAATATTAATGAAAAAATTGAATATTATATGAATGGTATGGATTGGTTTGGTTAGGTTTGGATTCTCAACGAATTGCTAAACGTTTGTGGATATTTTGCATTTTTTTATAATAGCAATCCACAGATTCCTTTTATTAAAGGGGTTATTTTTATTTAGATTTTTTAATTAATTAATTTATTTTAACTTTTTTTTTTTTTTTAAATTTTCGAAAATTTAAAAAAAAAAGTTGACTATTTTTGTGTTTTTACACTGTTTCAAAAAAAGATTATTTTTTTATTGCGCCATCAACTTATGAGAGGTGTGAATTTCTTTTTTTATTTATGCATACACACTTGATCATAAATTTGCATATATATAAAAGAGACCATTTTTTAAAAATAATTGTTTTTATTTTTATTTTTTTTGTTTTTTTTTAAAAAAATTATTTTTAAAAGTGTTTTTGATTTTTTTTTAAAACTTTTTTTTTTTTTTTGACAAATACACATTATTATAATTAGTTTATAAATATATAATTATTATAAAATGTCATTCAAAAGCAAAATGCGTAAAATTAAATTTAAATTATTTTTCTGTTGTTTCAAACCAGGACTTTAAACAATCAAAAGGTAAGATATTTAATTATATATAATTCGTTTCAAATATATGTTTTATTAATATTATTTTTTTTATTATAACAAATATAGATATCAAATTTAAATTTAAAAAAGGAATAAAAATAAAATAAAATAAAAATATGTTATAATTATAAAATAAATGTTTTTATTATTTTTTTTTTTTTTTGATTAAATAGTAGTATTTTTTATATTTTTTATTATAGATTTATACTATTACAATAGTTTTTTTTATAATAGTATTGTATCGTATAATAAGATTATTAAATTGATGATAATTATTATTACTTGGTTTTTTTTTTTTTTCTTTTTTTTTTTTTTTTTTTTTTTTTTAATAAAATTTGATGATCAGTTTTAAATAATATTAAAATAATAATAATTTTTTAGATTAAATGGAATGATTTAGTTTTTTTTAGCAGGTGTAGTAGCAGTGGCTTTTGTGGCTGGTTTAGCGGCAGCTGGTTTGGCAGCTGGTTTAGCTTCAGTAGCTGTTTTAGCAGCTGGTTTAGCAGCAGCGGCTTCAACAGATTTAGCTGGTTTGGCAGCGATGGCGTGACCTTTTTCATTTTCATATTCAACATAGCTAATTTTGAATGAAACTGGACCTTTAACAGAGACACAACCGAATTGGTATTCTTGACCTGGGTAGACAAGTTCAATGTGATCTGGGAGACCGTAGAAACCACCTTCCAAGTATGAAACATTCCAAATATCTTTTGGCATCTCTTGGTTTGAACCAACCACCATTGAATTCTAAGATGGTAACTGGTTTAGTGTAACTGTTTTTCATTGTAACAACGTATTGTTGATATTCGATACCGTTTTGAATCCAATTCTTTTCACCTTCTTTGACTGCAACTGAAACACAATCATGGCCATCACAAACCTCTGGTTTCATGATATTTCTGTATGGTGTGTTGTCACATCTCTTATGAACTTCAATATCATCAATGTACATCAATTCTTGAACTTCCTCACCGGATGATAAGATTTGAATACCATCATATTGTCCTGGTTCTAAATGGTCAGTGTTAATAATAGCTTGACTCCAACAACCTGGAAGAATATTACCATTGGTTGTATTTGCAACAATTGAGTCTTGACCATAAAGGTAGAAATCTCTAGAAACTGCAACTTTATTTAAAGTAAATCTTACTAAAACCTTTTGACCACCTGCTTTGTTACCATGTACCCAAAATGAAACGAATGAAATCTATAGTTATAAAATATCATTAGCGGATTTATATAACGTATAAAAATAACTTAAAATATACTTACAATTGATGGATCAATTGGATTTTGTAAATTAAAGTATAAACCATCATAAGTTTTTGGGAAGAAAGCAATAGAGTGAATACCTGATCTAACTGGTTTGGTGCATGTAAAGTTTCTTGGTTTAGCCCATGACCAATCAGCGACTGTATAACCTAATTGATCATCGTAAATCTTTTGATCAATTCCTTTACTGCATAAAGCATTTGCAGCTAATACAAAACCTAAAAAACCAATTAATAAAGTAAATAATAATTTCATTTTTTCTTCTTTAAATTAAATTATTTTTTTGTTTGTTATTTATTTTATTTTATTTTATTTATTATTGTTATTTAATTTAATGAGATATATTGAAAATAATTTTAATTCTATTTATATTGTTTTTTTTTAAAAACACCTAACCAAAATTAAATTAAAATTAAATAAAAATTAATTTTATTTGTTAAAATTATTCGGTTTACAACTTTCTTTATAACTTTGTATTATAGTTACCTTTTTTAAATAAAAAATGGATATCAGATAATTTGTAAAATGATCAAAAAAAAAAAAAATAATAAAAATAAAAAAAATAAAAAAAAAAAGAATAATTATTATTTTTTAATTAACAAATAATAGTGATAAACATCATTACTATTAATAACACTAAATTAAATCCATCATCAACATCTTAAAAATTTTTATCATCATCATCATTTGATTCTAGTTTTACTTTTAAAAATATTTCTAGTATAAAAATAATAATAATAATAATATTTGAGGTTAACAATTATTATTACACTCACACACTCAAACAACTGTATTATAAATTATAATAATAATAATAGTTATTAGTTATTATTGTCAAATTTAACTATTATTTATTTATTTAATACTGGTGGAATAAAATTCAAAATTTAATACTCCAATAATAAAAAATAATTAATAAAATGGATGAAAGTAAAAATAAAAGTTTTTATTTTAAAAACAACAAATACTTTATATTTAGAGTAGGGCTGATTCTATGATATTATACATATATAGTTAATTTCATTTTATTAGTGGGATATTATTGTAATCAATTATTTAAATAACAATAATTAAGTATATATCATTTCATAATTAAAACAATTTTCTTTTTTCTTTAAATTTTTATAATTTGACGTCTGTAATGCATATTAATAGTATCAAAATAAAAACTTTCTTTAATTTTAAAAACTAAACATAAATCACAAAAAACACACACACACGCACACTGCTGTATAAACACACAAGCACTCGCAGATATTTTATAAAATAAAAAACTCAATAACTCACACTCACACACCCCTTCCCCACATAAAAATGTAAACACACATTTTTACCCACAAAATAAATAACATATTCTCTACTCGCATCGGAAACGATTATTTATTTATTTATTTTTATTACAATTTACTTAAAAAGAGATTAATAATATCATTAATATAAGATTTACATTATAGATACATATAAATATTATAACTATAATTATTGATTCTAGAAATAATATGTATAATCATATTGTATACAAATTAAATAAAAACAACACTATCATACATGGCACTATTTTAATTCGAAACAAAAATATTAGTAAAATGAATAAAAACGCATGCTTTAATTAATAAATCTATTGTAATATTTTTATTGTTAATTATTCTTTTATAAATGTATCATATAAATATTTATTATATAATTATTTCTTGTTCATTCTCACACAAAAAAAATAAATCTTAATTTTATTTATAAATTAGTATAATAATTATCATTACTGATTTAGAAGGAGGGTAATAAAAAATTTTATAAGATCAAAAAGATTAAAAATTAAAAAATAATATATTAATCTTTAATGATATTGTGATGTTAAATTTTTAATTTATTTATAATTAAAAAAAAAAATTTAATAAATGCTCGGTATTTAAACTGATGTTGACAAAAAAATCTATAAGTGAAAAGTTATTTGATGTTAGTTGAAATAAATATAAATGTTAATATATTATTTTATTTGTTTTTATTTGCTTTGTTACACAAAATTGTTTTAACTATACCAAATATATACATAATAACAAAACTATATTCTTTCATATAAAGGGTTGAAATTTATTTGTGTTTATACAAATAATTTAGAAAAATAATAAAAATTTAATGAATGTACAAATTTTAATGGGATTCTAAATATTTTTTTTTTTTCTTTTATCCATTACCATAAATTTTTTTATTATTTTTTTTACATATATGATTTTTCGTTTATTTTTTTAAATTTTATTTTCTTCTTTTTATTAATTATTTTATTATTTAATTATTAAAATATATAAATTAGTTTATTTAATGATGACACAATTATAAAATTTCATATCTAAAAAAACACCACCGAAATTGGATATAGAATTTGTGGAATCAATTGTAGTTATGTTATTTTTGTTTCTATAAATATGATAAGACGTTAAAAGAATTGACAATAGAGTAAAATTTAATGATTTTATTTTATAAATCTATTTAGATTAAACATAGATTTTTTATATGTGATGTTTTTATTAAAAAAAAAATTTATTTATTTGGTTATTATTTTACTGATTTGTATTGGAGGAAGAATTTGTGCATTTTTGAAAGAATGATGTAATTAAAGATTGAGAAGACGTAGTAGTACTATTTTGTGTAGATTTTGTGGTTGTAGTGGTTGTTGTTTTTGTTTTAGTTATTGAAGGAGATGGTGAATTATTTGAAAAAGATGATTCTGATTTACTTCTTTTTAAATTATTGTTATTTTTAATATTGCTATTACTATTATTTGGAGAGTTTGGTAAAGACTTGGTATTATTTATACTATTTCTTTTATTACTAATATTATTATTGTTTTTAGAGATTGGTGATTTATTTTTACCCAAACTACCAATGTCTATATTTTTGTAGTTTGTTGATGATGTGCTTGTGGGTGAATTAAATATTTGTTTTTCTATCCATTTTTGTTGATTTATAAATATTGGATCATTTAAGTCAAACCCTAAATTTTCATTCTCTTGGTATAAAACTAAATCCTGACATTGACTATTATTTTCTGTATTATTGTTATTAATTATTTTGTTGTTTTCAAATTTTAAATTATAATTATTATCATAGTCATAATTAATATCATTATCGTTATCATTATTAATTTTGTTTTTATTATCTATATTGCTATCTATATTATTATTATTATTGTTTATACTAGAAGACTTGAAAGTAGAAGTGGAAGTTGTAGTAAAGGTGGAAGTGGGAATATCATTATTTTTAATTTTGCTTTTATTCAAATTGTTGATTTTTATATCATCTTCGTCTGATAAAAATAATAACGAATCATCAAATTTATAGTCTTTTTTAAATTCTGGTTCTTTTTTATCTATTTTCAAACTATTATCGTTATTATTATTGATATCTATACTACTATTATTTCTTGTTGGGGTTTGATATAAATAAGTTATTTCATCATCTTCCTCATCATTATTATTTACTGATGGTTTATTAGGTGTTGTGACTGATTTTTCTTTTGAGGAGATATGATTATTATTACAGGAAGGGATATCAGATTTCGATTTGAATAATGATGTAATAAAAGAGGCAACTGGTTGCACAGTAAAAAATGATGAAATTGAAATTTGTTTTTTCTTTTGATAAATATCCTCAAAATGTGATAAAATTTTCTAAAATTAAAAAAAAAAAAATGTTAGAAATTTATTATTAGTTTTTATATTTATTAATTTTAAACTTA
Organism: Dictyostelium purpureum; assembly: GCF_000190715.1. Classification (NCBI taxonomy): domain Eukaryota; phylum Evosea; class Eumycetozoa; order Dictyosteliales; family Dictyosteliaceae; genus Dictyostelium; species Dictyostelium purpureum. Next base: position 24,667 of record NW_003519575.1, on the reverse strand, counting down.
CAGAAACTTTATAGGGAGTATCACAATCAACAGTTGGTATAATTTCTTTTGGTCTTAATTGATCGATACAATCTCTTAACTCATTAAAGCTACTATGTTCACTATATGCTACACTATAAAAAACAGTTGGACCTCTATTTTGATAGGTAATCGATTTCTTTGACTGACTCCAACCTGTTGGCCTAAATCCTATAACCTTTGTATACTTTCCATTTGATTCTTCTAATAAATTCATCATTGATTGGAAACCCAGCAGACCCATTGAAACCGCACGAAATGGTGTACAAGTTAAATCTAAAGTAAATTTGGTTTGGTCTATGGAGTCTAAACAGTTTAAGATTTCAAATTTTTCTTTTGTAACACCTATTGGCTTGCCTTCTTGTTTTGAAACTTCTAGTAAGATCTTTTCTTTACCAATTACATACGTACCAAATAGGAATAAAGTTTTTCCATTATTTTCTTTTCTTACAATATCTTTAACCTGTTTAATGATCTCGTGCTGTGGCGGAAATGTATATTCTGGATTGCAAAAGGTATTGTCTAAATATAGTTTTGAGATTTCTTTGCCTTCTAAATGAGGATACTGCTTCATTGATGGATGATATCGGAAATCACCAGTATGCAATATATTTTCAATTTCACCATTGGGCATCTTTACTTCAAATAAAACGATTGCAGAACCAGGACAATGATTTGCATCTAAAAATGTTACCTTTACACCTTCGACTTCAAATGTTTTGTTAAACGAAATACCTTTAATATACTTTTTATCGACCCCAAGCTTGTGTGATACCAATCTACCAGTCTCTTCAGTGCAATATATATTACCAAATGCCCATGTTTTTGTAATACCAGTATAATGATCTGAATGGAAATGAGTTCTATTTTATTTATAAAAATTAAATAATTGTTAGTAATTATAATTATTTCGAATTTTAAATTTTAAATTTTTAATACTTACAAAAAATAATGTTTATAGTCTTCAGATTTGTATTGAAATCCATCAACTAAAAATTTCGTGCCATGTAAAACCTTATAAGATGGTGGTATCTTTTTAACCTTTGATGTAGATGCTGCTGCGGTGGATGCTTTTGATACTATTTTCTTTGGTGTTAATCCTCTTTTTTTAGCTTCCTTAACCCCTGATTTTTTAAAATCTTCTAATCTTTTATCCAACTTGTCTGTACCATCATCGTTATTATTATTATTATTGTTGTTTTTATTATATCTATTTCGATAATTATTATAACTTTTTTTATATGTTGCATTATTACTATTTTTTATTGTATTACCAATATTACTTAAATTATTGGTTGTACTATTATCATCATCAAAAAAGAATTCACTATCGTCAAAATCAAACTCTTCTTCGTTTGCTGTTAAAGTTGCAGTTGATGTATTTATTGAAGTTTTTGCTTTTTTATTTATATATATTGAATTATCAATATCCTTTGGACCTTCTAAATCATCTCCATCGCTAAAATTCTCTAAAAAATCTTCAAAATCTTCATTTTTAATTGGTGAAGAAGATGTTGGTATTTTATTATTACTATTATTAATATTATTATTATTTAATATTGAACGATTATTAATTAAAGGCTCATCAATATCTTTTGGAGGCAAATCTTCATCATTTTGCATTTTTCATTTTTGTTTTATTATTACTATATAATATCTATTTAAATTTTTTGTAAACAAATATTTTTAATTATATTTGTTATATTTGTATTATTTTAAAAATTCACCCGCTTTTAAGTTTTTTTTTTTTTTTAAAAAATAAAAAAAATAAAAATAAAAAAAAAAAATAAAATTTTTTATAAGAAAAAAATGACAAAAAAACAAACATGCATCGAATATATAAATATATAATATTAGAATAATAAATAAAAAAATAAATAATAAAATAAAAATAAAATAAAGAATAGTCTTTTAAATGATAATAAAAAAAAAGATATTTATTTATTTTCTTTTGTATATTATGCAATGATGATTGCATTATTATTATTAATAAATCATTATTTATTTTTCTATACTTGTACCTTTGGCAGAAATTGTTTTCACCTTGATCTTCAAAATTTGGGGAGAGTGTTTGTTGGGTTTCCAAATAAGATGATTGTGAAATAAAGTAAACCTATGCCGTAAATACTTTTATCTAGTTACACTTGCATTGTACGGACATCCAAAGTTAGTTAACACAATACTTGATAAATTATAATTATAATTTTATTTAACAAAAATGATTTAAATTGATTAACAAATTAAATTGAATGATGATAATTTCGTAATGAATCACTATTAATAAAATCTATAGTGTGTATATAAATTAAAAACTATTGTTATAATTTTTTAATAATGATGTGCATCATATCTTATTTTTTTTGTAGAAAATTTGAAATTTCTTTTTTTTAAATAAAAACAAAACCCCATTTATTTTTTTATTTAATAAAATTTTTCTTTTTTTTTCTTTTTTTTTAAAAAGTTTTAATTTTTTTTTTTTTTTGTGAATGTGGGGGAACATTATATTTTTTTTTCATTTTCGTTTTATCAATTTACAAATAATTATATTCATTTTTTTTTTTTTAAAATAGTCAATAATAATAATAATAATTAATAATAGCTATAATTTTTTATATAAATCAAATAAATAACAAGTCCACTAAATAATAATTTCAATATCCACTTTCATAAACATTCTTTAACAAACTACCATAAAAAAAAAATGAACGACTACGTTGATTTATTTTTTCAAACCATTATCACATTAGTTATTTCCTTCTTACTTGGTATGGTTTTAATTAAATACTATTTCAACAACAAATATGGCAACAACAACTTCAACAATGGCAACAACTACAACAATGGAAATGGCAATTATCAATCAAATGCATCACAATATTCTTGTCCACCACACTCTGATGAATATTTAGCCCAACAAAGAGTTCAAGAACAGGCACAAAAAAAACATCAAGCAATTGAAGAATTGCTAAATCTAAGAAGACAAGAATTGCAACAACAAAACCATTTTAATTTTGAAAGTAAACCTGAATCATACAA